>NC_135196.1:966847-1259347 GCF_050948175.1 Xylocopa sonorina | reverse complement strand
CAACAGGTCCTTTTTGATTACTTCAGCCGTCTCTTTATATTTATTGATTTTGCTTTTATATGCATTTTGTAAATTGTCTTTACCTTCGTACCGGACCGTAACGTCCACAACGAGGATTCTTTCATGGTCTTTAATGACCATATCCGGTTTCCTCAATTCGCTGTGGACGCTAACGGCCGGTTCCTCGAAGACAGCCCACTCTTTCGGCAGTTTATCCACTATCAACTCGCAAATCTCGTATGTCTTTTAATTCTTTTGGGCTTCGTGTGGATGCAATTACCTAGCACATGGCCTAGGGTTTCAGCCTGGACGCCGCATCGTCTGCAGACATAATTAATACTGTTATTGGCTCTACGTAGAGCCACTCTTGTCCTGAATGTATTTGTTCTTAGTTTCAAGGCGTTCAGGTACCTTGACGGCCTCAATAGTTCCGGCCTATAGAGCCATTGGTTCCCTATCTTGTCACCAAAGAACTGTCGTATACCTTGGCCCTGGGAAACGAGCTGTCTCCACTTTTCTGTATCATTCTTTTTGAGTCCTCCTCGCTTCCTCGATGTCTTGCGTCTCTACTGGCCATTGTAAACCAATGAACGCTGCATATGTCTTTAGCATTGACTCCTGCCCGCGATATGCGTTTCTTACCGCCTCGTCATCAGAATCGCGCATTTTCACCGCGTTCCTCAGTTTGGCCAACTTAACAATGTTTGTCACCCTCTGGACTCCTAAACCGCCATGGCTTTTTTCAGTATAAATCAGCCCGTCCGTAGTGGACGGGTGTAAATGTAAAATTTCTTTTATAATTTGCTTTATTCCATGGTCGATCTGGTCTAGGACACCCAGGGGTGGCGGGCTGGCCACTAATCTGTGTATATATCTGGGCAGGAGATGTGTTTTGATCAAATTTACTTTCTGATGTGGCTTTAACTTCATTCTTTTAACGCATTCTGCCACTTTTAGCACATTTTTCACCGAGGTGCGCCGGAGGCTCCTCCACGGATCTATTGCAACGCCAAGATACTTCATCATTGTCTCTGGGTCAGCATACGGAATAGCCTGCCGACCCAGAGCTAGCTCAGGATTTGCCACGTACCACGTTTTACCCTTGCCGACGACCCGAAACGTTGCACATTTCTCTGCTGCTATTTTCATGTCTAATTTGTTCAAGTAATCGAGCATTATTCTTATTTGTTTCTTGGCTTCTTCACAGTCTTTTGCCAAGAGAACCAGGTCGTCGGCAAAGGCCAGAATGGAGACATTCTCGTCTTCCATTCTTATGCCCTCCGACGTCTCGTCAATTTTCCCGATTAACGGGTCTAAAACTAAGTTGAACAATAGCAGAGAGAGTGGATCTCCACTCTCAAGAGGTCTATTTCTAAAATTTCTTTATTTTTACAGCAGATTTTAGTTTTACACCCCTTGTACATCTCTTTTATATATTCAGCAATAGATATCGGTGTTCCTTTAATTTCGAGTCCGTCGCCTAGTACACTGTGAGGAACGGTGTCGAATGCCTTTGAGATATCTATTAGCGTTAGTACACCTCCTCCGTTCTCTTTCATCGCCTTCATTGCGTTTTCGAGGATCGATATATTATATTTGCACCCGTCATCCTTTGTGAACCCCTTTTGGCGCATATGTTCTTTTAAGCTACGCATCAGCCTTCTATCTATCATCGCCGAATAAAGCCTACCCAGGAGAGACCTGATGGTGATTGGCCTCCAATTGCTGATATCGTCCACGCTTTTTCCTGGTTTGGGGATAAGCGTGGTCCGATTCAGTTTCCACTGCTCCGGGTAGCTTCGGCTCAACATTAAGAGGTTACACAATTTAGCGAGCGTTGGCAGTGCTCCGTCCTGCCTGAGGTGCCCCTTTCAAATTCCATCGATCCCCGCGGCTGTGCTATTTTTAACTTTCTTAAATTTCTCCACCAGTTCGCTCACAGCGACTGGCGACCAGACTTCCTCCATCGTTAAACTCTCTATTGCTTCATTTCTGCTTATTAATTTCGCTCAAGGTCTTGCTTTTCCCCACAATTCTTTATAAAGCGGACCGACTTGATCTTTACAGGGAGGATCCACTCCTTCCTTGTCATTCACAGATTTACCTGCTATAGCCAGATCCAAGAGTTTCTTGGGGCACTTATTGTATAACTCTTGGTATCTGGCGTATATATACCTCTTATACCTGGTTCCAGCACCTTCCTTTCGCCTATTTCCCTTTCTATTTCTATTTTGCCCCTGTCTCTGACTGTTGGAACCCCCTTCGCCTTCTTCAGTGAGCTTCTCACAAAATTTTGCCATTATCCTGCTCATTTCCTCCTCTCCAATCTCGCTTTGCTTGGATGCCTCTATAATTTCTCTCTCTATCTGCGAGAATTTATTGCCTTCGTCCAGGCAGCTAGTCTGTATAGCTTCCCAGATAGCGTCCTTCCACCTTATCCTTTCCTCCACTATCCGGAGCTCCTCCTCATCCTCCACAGCCGACTCGTATTGTGAGTTCTCGGATGAGACACTTTGCGCGTCCTCCGAGTCGGCCGTTTCCTCCTCCCTTTCGACGGACAGGAGCCTCCTTTTCTCGCTAATTTGTTTTACTGTCTTGCCAGGCAGGAACTCTCTTATTGCCATATTCGGCTGTTTTATATTCCTATAGCGTTTGTCCAGTTCTTTTAGGAGTTCCACTTCGTCCTTAGACCAGGCCGAGGCTCTACTGCCTGGTCTGTTCCTGCTCTGACTGGTGCCGGCCGCCGCTCTCTTTTGATTTCTTAATTGCGGGTGTCTAAATCTTTCATGCATTGAGCAGCCGGCTTTTGTCTGGAAGGTTTTCCCGCAGGCTTCGCATCTGACCCCCGAGCTGCTCCGATGGTCTGAGCTTCTGCCTTTACACTTAGGGAGGTGGCATCGGCACCCGTGGAGCCTTTCGAACCCCTTCAGGCACTCGACGCACCTCCACACTATTTTTGCTCGGGGGTGCTGCTCCTCTATATGCTCCTTTAGCTTTGTTGCCTGCAGGAACCTTCGATCAAGTCCCTTCCTTTCACAGAACCCGCATTTAGCCTGTCCGTCAAAAGGAAGGTCTACAAACTGTTCCATCTCATTGTTCGTTGGCATGCCATAGTCGTCATCGATGGCCCTCCTGTCCCTAGCGGACGTGTCCGCTTCAGAGACCCGAGGGCCGGGGATCTCTGTGTCCGAGGCTCTGTTTCTTCTGTTCGCCATTTCTGCAACAGTAAGATTCTTTATTTATCAAATCCCATCATAAGCCACACCTTAGCCTAGTTAAAGCCAGGTCGTCATAAGTTGGTGCAACTACCTACAGGAGCGGCTTGCTCACAACCGGCAGACCTTGTCTTTCGCTCCTATTCCCCGACGCTCGGACTCGCATGGCAGGGTGTTATTGCCAGAAGCTCATGTGAGACCTCGAGTAGCAAGGTGGTAATGCTAGGGGCCTCCAAAAATAAGCTGTGGGGCGGGGTCCCCTTATTTATCCCCAAGGGTCATAAAAAAGCCGCTGATACCTAAGTATTTGTCTAAGTGCCAGCGGCGTATTGGTTTCCCCCGAGTCATAAAAAAAGCCGCCGACACTCAGTAGAAACTGAGTGCCTAGCGGCTTATCGTATTATTATGCTCGAAGTCTCACTCGAACGGATAACCGTCCGAACTTTCTAACGCTCGAAGTCCGAGTGTCGGCAGCGTGCCGTACATAGACGGTAGATGTTAAGATTGGGCACTAAGTACCCTTTAAAACTGCAAATATCACCACTAACTCACCATACTATTTGCGTCTTGCCGGCTGCAAAACAAGTCGCTCCTCAGCTCGGAAGGTGGGGTCGCCACTCCCTAGCGGTGTGCACTATCACCGCTCCGTGCCTTACCATTTTCTGCGGCACCCCCGCAGAATTCCCAGGTAGGGCCCGAGGGCCCATTCTATATTTTCCGTCGGGGGGATACCCGACGCCCCCATTAGGTGGGGGTAGTTGTACAGGCGGTGACACTAACTACCGGGCTTACGCCGTACTGCCTTGTGCACCACAACCTTGCAGTGTGGTGTTGTGAGGGTGTCTATAGAACTCCCTCAATTTTTCTACTACGCCAGAAGCACCCACTTGCCTAGATCCCTAAGCATTACTTTCATCCTCTCCTCAATCCATAATGAGTTCTGGCTCACCTTTAACAGGTTTATATCCTCCGCTGCGATTGCACGCCTCACAGCACGAGAAGCCCATTTTTTAATTTCGCCTCCGTATCTCGGTCCCACCCTCTCGGTCAGAGGAATCGGATGCTCCCACTCCCCGCACAGGTAACCGGTGTACATTCTTATGCTCATACGTTTGCACAATATACGCAGCAGTCCGTGGCATTCTTGTCTGCATCCCTTCTCTTTCTCTCTATCTTCAAGTAACTTCCTCTTATAATTGCCTACGATCTGAACAGGTATGTGAGATAAGTCCCAGATATCACGAGGCTCCGGTAGAATGAAAGGACTACTAGGACACTTAGCATCTTACTCCCTTCCATTCCCCTTAGCTCCCACCCGATCCTGGCAAACCTATCCTCCCATGCTCCCAGATCCTTCTTTACCACCCTCAACTCTTTCCGTACTTCCATGGTATACAAGTTGCCGTCACTCGAGTCTTCTAACCAAGCCCCCATCCTACTGAGGCGGTCGACTCCGCAGCCCCCTAAAGCGCTTGGGGTCAGTGCGTATGCTGCGCATTTGCCCCTGGGCCTCTGTAAGTTCCAGGTATTAACGTGGCGCAGCCCCTCGGGTAGCCAGTCCTTAATGATAGCAAGTGCCACTGACTGAGGGCGGAGTAGAGCCGCTCCCCTGGTGTAAGAGGCGATGCCTGCACTGGGTTTCGGAACCGGATGTTCACAAAACTCCTTGCTAAGTACCCGGTCACTCCGTCACACTCATAACTCCTTCTCAGGAACTCCGCTCTCCCCAAGGAGATGTAGGTCTTGAGGGGATGCACCTCGTATTTTATGTGCTGGTAGCAATCGATGATATTTTGGATAAAAGGCAAGGATGTGGTGGCAAATATCACGTCGTCGCCCTGAGCATAGAAGTGCTCGATGTCCTGACGTCCGTCAACGATTACCTCAGCTAGCCGTTTGATTGCTCTAAAGCTACAGATGTTCAGCAAGGTGTCGAGTACCCCTGTCCACCTCCAGCCCGATGGCAAGCCATTTCGCCATGGGAAGCGTTTATCCCCTATATACACACAGGCGCCCAGTTCGAACAGACTGTCCCAGAGTGCCCCGAAGACGGCGACAAACTCTGCACTTCCCACGGCTTGGCTGATGTACTTCCTGACCTCTGCCAGGACCACGCGGATAGACGCGTGGCTCTGGTGTTGGTCGAACCCCCCTTGGTCCAGCGGCACCTTATAGATGTGAGGGCATCTAATGGCAATTATTAGGTCGTAGTCGATACGTTCGTTCTCCTCCTCGCCAGCAAACAGTGTGCTCAGAGGAGACCCGTACAGCCCAACTTCTAGATACGTAGATAGGAAATTCATTTTTCGGTTCACTTCGTTCCCCGTGGCCTGATCTTTCCCCCCTCGCTCTTCTGCATCACATGGAACACTTCCTTCGAAGGGGTCACCAGCTCTTGCTCTATCCTATCGTCCCGTAAATAGTATCCGTCCTAATATATCCGTCCCGGTATAGACTCCTTTGCCGCGCGCCCGCTGTGGTTTCCGCGCCTCTATTTCCACCTTTGTGGGCATCCCGATACCGGATTTCCCCTCCATCCATTTACAACTCTGGACCCATTCTTTGATGGACGGTATTTTTTTGGGAACGTACCACTCCGTCTCCATGAATCGCCGTACCTCCTCGGCTAGTAATGAGAGGTATCTCGCCTCCCCTAGTGGCCCACCCAGCTTGAGCTCTTCGCCCAGCCAGGTAAATGTTTCGGGATATAACGTGTCCAGAGTCTTGTATGGTAGAAATCCGTACCCCAGCTCCCAATAGCAAAACTCCCTCCAATACGGGGTTACGCTGGCATACATTACTGGCATAACATAGTAATGAGATGCGATATCTTGTTCTAAGCAGCTTTAGAACTCTATTGCTTCGATACGTAGATAGCTGCAAACGCTATTTCCTAGCAGGGAAGTGTCGCATTTACATACTTTTGAAGTGAATACGAGGTGCACATGACACTTCGCAATTAATATTATATCTTATCATGAAACAAAGAAGTGAGATGCGATATCGCGATTTAAAATGCATTAGATTTCTATTGCTACGATACGTAGTCATCTGCAAACGCTATTTAATAGCAAGGAAGTGTAGCAATTACATTCTTTTGATGATAATGCGAGGTATACATGATACATCGCAATGAATATTATATCTTATCATGAAACATAGAAATATGATGCGTCATCGCGATTTAAAAAGCATTAGAACTCTATTGCTTCGATACGTAGATAGCTGTAAACGCTATTTCCTAGCAAGGAAGTGTCGCATTTACATTCTTTTGAAGTGAATACGAGGTGTACATGACATTTCGCAATGAATATTATATCTTATTATGAAACATAGGAAGGAGATGCGATATTGCGGTTTAAGAACCATTAGAATTCTATTGCCACGATACGTAGACATCTGCAATCGCTATTCAATGGCAAGGAAGTGTCGCATTTACATTCTATTGAAGTGAATACGAGGTATACATGACACTTCGCAATGAATATTATATCTTAACATGATACATAGGAATGAGATGCGATATCGCGTTTTAAGAAGCGTTAGAACTCTATTGCTTCGATACGTTGATAGCTGCAAACGTTATTTCCTAGCACGGAAGTGTCGCATTTACATTCTTTTGAAGTAAATACGAGGTATACCTGACACTTCGTAATGAATATAATATCTTATTATGAAACATAGAAATGAGATGCGATATCGCGATTTAAAAAGCATTAGAACGTTATTGCTACGATACGTAGACATCTGTAAACGCTATCTAATAGGATGGAAGAGTCGCGTTTACATTCTTTTGACGTGAATACGGGGTATTCATAACACTCCACAATGAATATTACACCATATCACGATACATAGAAATGAGATGCGATATCGCGATTTAAAAAGCATTAGAACTCTATTGCTTCGATACGTAGACATCTGCAAACGCAACTTCCTAGCAAGGAAGTGTCGCATTCACATTCTTTTGAAGTGAATACGAGGTATACATGACACTTCGCAATGAATATTATATCTTATCATGAAACTTAGAAACGAGATGCGATATCGCGTCTTAAGAAGCATTAGAACTCTATTGCTACGATACATAGACATCTGCAAACGCTATTTCCTTGCAAGGAAGTGTCGCATTTACATTCTTTTGAAGTTAATACGAAGTATAAATGGCACATCGCAATGTACATTATATCTTATCATGAAACATAGAAATGAGATGCGATATCTTATCTTAAGAAGCTTTAGAAGTCTATTGCTTCGATACGTAGATAGCTGAAAACGTTATTTCCTAGCAAGGAAGTGCCGCATTTACATTCTTTTGAAGTGAATACGAGGTATACCTGACACTTCGCAATGAATATAATATCTTATCATGAAACATAGGAAGGAGATGCGATAGCGCGGTTTAAGAAGCATTAGAATTTTATTGCCACTATACGTAGACATCTGCAAACGCTATTCAATAGCAAGTAAGTGTCGCATTTACATTCTATTGAAGTGAATACGAGGTATACATGGCACTTCGCAATGAATATTAAATCTTAACATGAAACATAGAACTGAGATGCGTCATCGCGATTTAAAAAGCATTAGAACACTATTGCTTCGATACGTAGATAGCTGCAAACGCTATTTCCTAGCAAGGAAGTGTGGCATTTACATTCTTTTGAAGTGATTACGAGGTGTACATGACATTTCGCAATGAATATTATATCTTATCATGAAACATAGGAAGGAGATGCGATAGCGCGGTTTAAGAAGCATTAGAATTCTATTGCCACGATACGTAGACATCTGCAAACGCTATTCAGTAGCAAGTAAGTGTCGCATTTACATTCTATTGAAGTGAATACGAGGTATACATGACACTTCGCAATGAATATTACATCTTAACATGAAACATAGAACTGAGATGCGATATCGCGTTTTAAGAAGCGTTAGAACTCTATTGCTTCGATACGTTGATAGCTGCAAACGTTATTTCCTAGCAAGGAAGTTTCGCATTTACATCCTTTTGAAGTGAATACGAGGTATACCTGACACTTCGCAATGAATATAATATCTTATCATGAAACATAGGAAGGAGATGCGATAGCGCGGTTTAAGAAGCATTAGAATTTTATTGCCACTATACGTAGACATCTGCAAACGCTATTCAATAGCAAGTAAGTGTCGCATTTACATTCTATTGAAGTGAATACGAGGTATACATGGCACTTCGCAATGAATATTAAATCTTAACATGAAACATAGAACTGAGATGCGATATCGCGTCTTAAGAAGCATTAGAACTCGATTGCTACGATACGTAGACATCTGCAGACGCTATTTCCTAGCAAGGAATTGTCGCATTTACATGCTTTTGAAGTGAATACGAGGCATACATGACACTTCGCAATGAATATTATATCTTATCATGTGTCATGTCTCATGTCCGGGAAAATTTCCTATTTGACCGTGATCGACACGTAGCCGCTTCCGAAATCTGCACGATGAATTGCGGCGGACGCCGGGTTCTTTATGGCTCGCGAAACACTGATACGGAACGCGGACACGCTGAACATGGACGTTCTCCGACCCTTTGATGGCTTGATTGGCTGCTTTAATCGGCTTTCTTTTGTAGATACCGCTGGAATCGTGGATCCCCCTCCGAAATGGTTCCAGTATATGGGCTGGGAGGCGGAATCGTGAAGGGGATGAGTTTCCAGCAAGACTGCTCGGCAGGACTGCTGTGCAGGACTGCCGGTGTGCGGAGGAGCCACGGCGAGGATGGCTGAATAGCTGGAGATCGGTACTTGACTTTCCAGGCCCGCGTATTCCAGCACTAATCGACGCATGAAATTCTTCCTTCCCGCGCGTCGAGTTCTCTTCCTACCGTCGGCACAACGCATTCAGCCTACTACCTCAAAGTCCGGATACGGGTCCACTAAGCGGCGGTCCGCTCTAGCTTGCCGGTCCGTAAGAGTGGAAGGTCGGCCTAGATTCGCTCGTAGTGAGGTAATGGGTCGATCCATCTAAGCGGCGGTCCTCTCTAACCGATCGATTACCAAGCCTCGACTACGGTGAAACTGGAATGTGTTTAATACGCAAGAACTCGTGGAAGATTTCGTGTTATACTCGAGTGTTGCAAGAAATTGTATTAACGAGAGATACTAATTCTGATAAAATAAAGATATATTCTAAATAATCCTACGCTTACACTTACTGTCCCTATCGAGCTAAGTTAAAATTAGTTTAATATTATAAATAGAATAACAAGACTTTAGAATTAGAATTGACTTTGATTTAGAAATTGTAATACCTCCAACTGAGGCAGAGACCGGCCCGGAAGGCATGAGGCTGAAGACCGTTTAGCTTGAGCGAGAGATGATTACTCATCGCTGACTCGCGTGTCCGCGACCTCCTCAGATCGCGTGGCGCGTGAGTCGTTGGGCCCCAGAGTGGGGCGGCCGATTGGACCGTGAAGTGGAGCGGCCGGACGTGGTGGGGCGCAGCTCGCGTTGAGCGTGAGCCGGGCGCGTCGGACGCTTGTTCGAGCGTATCGCAGCGAATTGTAATATAATTTAGAAATTAGTATTGAACATAGATTTGCCTTAAAATTACTCGTGTGTGTTGTTTCTGTATATACATGGTCGTGTAGTGTGCTTACTAGCTACGGACTTAAAATATCTCGTGAGTAGACGTTACATAAGTATATATAAGGTAGATTTACAGCTGCTGACTCTGTGTAGTGTGCGGTGACGTCTTCAGCCAGCGGCTGGGGGTTGCGTATCCTCCAACTTCGTCGAGGTTGCGCGTCGTGGCGCGGTCGAGTGGTAGAATCCCAGGGTGCGTAGATGGCTGCCTTGGCTCGGCGATCGGACTGGTTGCCTGTATACAGGGGTGCTCGTCCCTTGTGGCAACGTGCGGCTGGCGGTGAGTATAGACCTGCCTGGAGATGCCGGAGGCGCTGGGGGGGGGGGGGGGGGGTGGAATGCGGTACGCCGGACGTCACAATACCTCGTATTCACTTCAAATGAATGTAAATGCGAAACTTCCCTGCTAGGAAATAGCGTTTGCAGATGTCCACGTATCGTAGCAATAAAGTTCTAATGCTTTCTAAATCGCGATATCGCATCTCAAATCTATGTTTCATGATAAGATATAATATTCATTGCGAAGTGTCATGTATACCTCGGATACACTTCAAATGAATGTAAATGCCACACTTCCTTGCTAGGAAATAGCGTTTCCAGATGTATACGTATCGTGGCAATAGATTTGTAATGCTTCTTAAAACGCGATATCGCATCGCAGTTCTATGTTTCATGATAAGATATAACCTTCATTGCGAAGTGCTATGTATATCTCGTTTACACTTCAAAAGAATGTAAGTACGACGCTTCCTTGCTAGGAAATAGCGTTCCAGATCTCTACGTACCGAAGCAACAGAATTCTAATGCTTCTTAAAACGCGATATGGCATCTCATTTCTATGTTTCATGATAAGATATAACATTCATTGCGAAGTGTTATGTATACCTCCTCTACGCTTCAAAAGAATGTAAATGCCACACTTCCTTGCTAGGAAATAGCGTTTCCAGATCTCGACGTACGGAAGTAATAGAGTTGTAATGCTTCTTAAAACGCCATATCGCATCTAATTTCTATGCTTCATGATAAGATATAATATTTATTGCGAAGTGTTATGTACACCTCGTATACACTTCAAATGAATCTTAATGCGACACTTTCTTGCTAGGAAATAGCGTTTGCAGATGTCTATGTATCGAAGCAATAGAGATCTAATGCTTCTTAAATCGCGATATCGCATCTCATTTCTATGTTTCATGATAAGATATAATATTCATTGCTAAGTGATATGTATACCTCGTCGAAACTTCAAAAGTATGTAGATGCCACACTTCCTTGGTAGAAAATTGCATCTCCTGATGTATAAGTATTGAAGCAATAGACTTCTAATGCTTCTTAATGCGCGATATCGCTTCTTATTTCTATGCTTCATGATAAGATGTAATATTCATTGCGATGTGTTGTGTATACCTCGTTTACGCATCAAATTAATGTAAATGCGACACCTCCTTGCTATTAAATAGCGTTTCCAGATGTTTACGTATCGAAGCAATGGAGTTCTAATGCTTCTTAGAACGCTATGTCGCATCTCATTTCTATGTTTCACGATAAGATATAACATTCACTGCGAAGTGTTATGTTTACCTCGTCCACACATCAAAAGAATGTAAGTGCGACACTTCCTTTCTCGGAAATAGCGTTCCCAGATGTCTACGTATCGAAGCAACAGACTTCTAATGCTTCTTATAGCGCGATGTCGCTTCTCATATCTATGTTTCGTGACAAGATATAATATTCATTGCGAAGATTTATGTATACCTCGTCTACACCTCGAAAGAATGTAAATGCTTACACATCTCTGCTAGGGAATGCGAGACCAGATGTCTACGTATCGAAGCAGTAGAGTTCTAATGCCTCTTAAAACGCGATATCGCATCTCATTTCTGTCTCATGATAAGATATAATATTCATTGCGAAATGTTACGTATACCTCGTCTACACTTCAAACGAATGTAAATGCCCCTATTCCTTGATAGGACATAGCGTTTCCAGATGTCTACTTATCGAAGCAATAGAGTTCTAATGCTTCTTAAAACTATACAGTTCACAGGGAGTCTTCGGATCTCCTAGATCCTCCTTAGGGCTCCTTGGTCGGGTAGGGCTATACACTTCGGTATTGTTCGGGGCATCGATCGGTGGATTTTGGGCGGCCTTCCCTGATCGCCCCCTCTGGTGTCTCTAGAGGGCGTCCTCCTGGTTAATTGGTCTGCGGCGTGTGTCGCGCGCTACGCTTTCCACGACTCACCTGCAAGTCCGCTGTACATCTTGAATTTTCCTCTCAATGGATTCAGGGGAGGGATAGAGGTTCTTCTCACGCCCAAAAACTATCCTATTCGTCTCCATGGACAATGGTCGCGGTCGTATCGTTGTAGGGCCTTGGATCGTATCCCTCGGGTTTCGAGGTCTCTTCTTGCTCACTTTCCGACTCCTCCACCGTTGAGCCCGTCACGCTACCTCGGCGTACAGGCCTTCCGCGAATCCACGGTCTTCTTATCCGCCGAAGGGACGTCGTCTGGGTCGCTTCTTCCATCAGCTTGCCAGTCTAATCCCTAAAATAGAGTGAGAAAAGAAGGGGGGAAGGGGGGAAAGTTTCTACCATCGCGTACTTAACGCTTCTCGCAAATACAGCTATCGCGATGGTCCGTGTCGCGCTCCTCGCATGGGTGGTGATCAGCGAGCTAGTCTAACCGAAGAAGGGTGGGGGGGGGGGGGGGGGGGGGGGTGAGTGAGCCTTGTGACGTCATCACGTCACAATTCATATGTTGAATATCTAGTGACATCTAACGGTTTTAATTTGTATTAAACCACAGGTCCCCATTACCAAATATGACCCAACGTCATTGCTGAGAAGATTTATGAATTGAGCGATGACACGTGTTTCGCGATGGTGCTGGCGCTGATCGATTCACAGGGCGTTTTATGTTAGTCTGGAACGTGCTGGTTACATGTTCTCACATTTCAACTAACGAATCCGGTCACAGATGGCTACGGATCAACTCCTCCGAAGTGACAATATAATGCTGGTATGGAGTCGCCACCATTTTGCCGTTTGTTATCTTGGATGCTTTTTAGAGCATTACCCGGAATTGAATTTATGCATAACTGCATAGAAACGATATCATATACTTTCATAATCAATGAGATATAAGAATATAAAACGAAGATCTATCTACTCGTACCAAGAGTAAAAATAGTGTTTGATACTCAAGGTTCGTTGTAAATTACAATCAAGCAGTTAATATATCAAATCACAGCACATAGTAAATCACTGAAAGTATAATGATAGGAATAGAAAGAAAAACATATTTATTTGTTAGATGTTTATAAATTCAAATTTAAAAGTCCAATTTGCGTTTAATATATTATTGTTTAGCAAGGTGATTTAATGTTGTTTCAAATAGGCGTGGAGAACTAGCTGGTACTTCTGCCAATGTAATTTCATTTCTGCTGGATACAGTAAAAACACATTTGCAATTTAAGCAGGGTTTCACTAGATCTGGCGGATTTTCCAAATTTTAGAATGGGATGATGGCAGTAGTAGTTGGTTTAACGCCAGACGATAAACATATACAACAAGCAAAGTAACGTAAACGGATTTAAGATGTTCAAGATTATATAAATGAAACTATTACACTTTTCTAATCCATGTAGCGTTTCTGTTCTTTGTAACTTACAAAGAGTCTTAAGAATGTAACGCCATGTAAAGAAGCTTGGAAACAAAGAAAGCAGGCCTTAATCTCAGATAAAGGAACCTTGGATCTGTTGTGTATCGTGGTTACCGGCGTGCTGTTTTAAGGGATATGTCATTCGGCTTTAATTTTCTAAACGAGAACAATTCAAATAAATCTGGAGTCGACACATTGGAAGAAAAATTCTTTCAGTTAAAAATGCTGTATGCAGTGCAAGAGCAGCTTCATATCTCCTTAATATTATACAGAAAATCTTATGTTATTTTACTCGATTTACAAGAATCGAAACCATGAAACATATTATGTGGTATTTCTGCAACTGCTACTATATACACACGTGCGCGCGCTCATACAGACACGCGCGCGCGCACACACACCCACACACACGGACATACGAAATCCATCAAGATTAAAGATACTGTATATGTATTGTAGGATGCGTACAATAAGAAAGGACTATTCATGGATAAATTGTAGAATTCCATTGTAATTGATAATTAGATTATAAACATTTATATGCTTTTATCGGAAATTTAAATACATCAAAATTGCAGAACGCAGGTGTGTAAATATCACTTTGCGATCTCATTTCATTTTGGCAGTTATACTTATATATAAGCATCCATCCAGGCATAAAGCTTGATAACCTTTCAACTATAAAATAATGATAAAACATTAGACTTTTTCCTGATATTGGTCTATTTTATCATTTTCGGAACTTGTGAAGCAGCTAGAACTATAACAACAACGTACTTTATATCTTTGCTCATTGTTTAAAAAAAAAAATTAAATGTGAATAACTATGTTCATTTTATTATAAATGTATGAGTAAAGATCAATCTACATAATTAAATATTTTCAATCGTAATTTGTTTAATTTTTATCATTTAACGTTACGAAATATATTAGAAAAATATATAAAAATATATTTTACTTTAGCTTTTTAATATTTAAAATATTTTATATTATCATATTAAACTTTTACAAAAAGTAACAAAATTTTTATAAGTAGGAATGATTTATCCTTAATTAGTTAATATGTCGGTTTCTTTTAAGAAAATGGTATTCAATTATTCAAAGTAAGTTTCGACTTTAAATTGACCATTAATATCTCTTATTTCATTGCTATTCGTAGATCAGCGCTAATTTTCAACTATTCCATTACAACTTTGCCGATGCAAGTATTAATTCTCCGAAAGATATATAATATTGTATTACTAGTAAACTTATTTTGCATTTCTAATTAATTTGAACGTAAAAAATATTTTTTTTTTGAGAAAGCATTGCGAGAAAATTTTGAGAATCCATTTTTAATGTTGTACCTAGTGGTTGACTAGGTTCTGCTCTCCCTGCCGCATCTTTCTACCATTTTTAAGATCCAAGAACCGTATACCGGCTTCAACACCTTTAAAATTTACGAAATTTACATATTGTAAATTTTTGCAAATGTGATATTAATTAACTTCTGAATTACGGTTACTTGGGCAATAAATCAGACTGATCTATGACGTGCTGTAATGTACGAAGACCAATAAATTTTTTTTAACATAATGAACAATAGATAATATTTGAGCTTACAGTTTTGTTAACGAACTCGCTGTTTAAATTAATTTGGATGACGATTAATATTTGCATGATCTTTTACATTGTCATATATAATTATCCAAATCTATCTGTTCCAAATTCTCCTCTAGGGAGCAATCAGGCATCAACTTATCTTATCAATAATATTTATATACTGTAAATAAATTGATTTGTTTACTAAAATATATATTATACATTCATATATTAATTGTAAACCTTTATTTAATTATTCACATCTAGATTACACGCTAGATTACACGCATAATGGGTAAAATCAGACATTCCTTCTGTTTTTTTATATCGCCTCATCGATTAAAGACTGATTAGCAACAGATTTACTGTCTTCGCAAAATAAAACTGTACATTGCATCACCCATTATTTCCAGCTTCCCACTATAATTTTGTGATTCTTTCTGGTGTTGCTTGTGATTAATAATCCATAAATTATCGATGACTGGAGTTACCAACAACCGATAACGTATGATATCACACACGAGTGGTGTCACCAATAGTAGGTAACTCAAGACTTATCAACGACTGGAGTTTCCTGCGGTCGAAAACTCACGATATATCGACAGTAGGTGATGCATGAGGTCGATAACTCATGATATTATAACGGCCGGTATTACCAATAGTCGGTAATTCAAGAACTATCGACGGATGACATTGCAAATTATCGATAATCCATTTCTTTCTTGGCTTAACTTAATCTATCATCCTCTAAAATTAATTTAAACTAAGCTAACCCTAGTTACACCTAATCTGACTTACCCTGCCTTCACTCAAATCTAACCCAGCCTAACACAATCGAGCTTTCCCTCTTTTAAACATAAACAAATCAAACCTACGCTTTCTTAAATCTATCCCAACATAACCGAGCAACCTAACAAACATTCCCAAACATAACCCAACCTTAACTGACCTAACGTAACCTAACTAAATCTAACGTAACCACACTTCCATCTCGGGACGGAAGTAACCTTCGGAACTTTCCCAGAGATGAGGCTATGCAGTAAGTCTTCCGCAGGTTTGGAGTGGCAGAAATCCGCTCTGATTGAGTGCATATTCACGTAACGTAATGTAATGATCGGTGGCTTCAATCGGAGCGGATCCGCATCGAATACAGGAGCGCCTTCGGCAAATGAAAACGAATAGTCGGAAAAGAGTAAAACTTTACTAAAAACTCGTACGGAAATCCGATATTTCCACGCGTTTCTAATATACATCTAACTAAAACGTAATTCGAAAAATACAAAGGATAAGAGGAAATGTTCTCCAATATTTGACATATACAAATCAACGGATGCAAGGGAGAACACTCGATCTCGGGATAGCGAGACCGGAGCTTCATCCTGAGGTAATCGTATAACGCTGGTTCCGGGATGGTGTAGAAAGGGAATGTGGAGGATGGAAAGCATAAAATAACAACAATGTAACTAAAGAGGAAGAAAAAGAAAATCTGTGGAAACATTGCATTTATTAAGAGGAAACCCTAGTAATATCAAACAACAAATTATATACCATACCGTAAGGACAAGGTACAACGAAATAGACGGTACCGTGAGAGAAAGTAAAAAAATCGAGAAACTTAAAAAGAAAATATTAATTTAGATTGAACAAATCAATATCACTCATCACGACAAGCTTAATGGAAAACGCGGGACTACGAATCGGTTAGAGTATATGATAGATGCTGGTCGCGAGTCGAGTGGCCCTACAAGTTCCTCGCCCGTATCAGGGCAGACAGTAGGATGACGGAGGGTCTGCAGCCCTCACTCCCATCGTGAGCGAGGCTGCTGGCATATGCTGCTGAAACGTGCTGCTGGCTCGAGATTCGGAATCAGCACCATCGTACCCTGGCAGAAGATTAAAGGTTGGGCAGGCGGTTCGGTGTCCCCTGTCGATGACACAAAAGGATAGGGAAATAGAAAAGTATACGAAAAGTGTATATAAAGGAGAAAAAGAAAGCCTTGGAAGGAAGCAAAGACACGGAAGGGGAAGCCTCAGGAACCGAAGTAAGTGCAGGATAATGGGATAGTTATCGATAAGAATAACGCCTACACTTTTAAATAGTCGAATAGGCAGCCACGCATCAGACGTAATGATAGATATTCTGAGCAAGGATACGGCAAAGCTAATGACATATTAGAAAACGTTAATGGAAAACATCAGGCATGTATAAAAACTGATATCGAATACTTAGTCGAATTTACTGGCGAACGGTATAGAGAATATTATATACTATATGTGCAGTAGTATATATATATATTTAAGAGACTTAAAAGAGGAATACAGGTTCTGATAAAGTTGGTTTCCTGAATTGGAAGAGTCCCCATTGAGGTGCGAGGTAGACAAGGGTGTTGATTTTTGGTGCGAGCGAGATAGATATACTCGTTATTGGGAGTAAGGCAATAGTGCTCGTCAGTGGGATTGAAACAGCGATGACAGGTGTGAACGAGTCATGTATACTGGTCGGTTCGAGTGACACAGCGGTACTTGGTGTGTGTGAGCGTGTGCAGGTGTGCGCGCATGAACGCTGCTGGTTGCCGGTGCTGTAGGCGAGCGCGGCAGGTTCCCTGAGTCCAGGGGTTGATGATGGAAGTGCGAGAAGGCTCATGTGTGGAATGAATGGCAGGGGCTACGGACGACGTTACACTTAGAGATGCTATCCCATTGCATGAATTTGTGGAACTCACATTCCTTTCAAGAGCAGAAGCAGATAAGTATAATGCAATGCAAAGAACATTACAAATAACTTACCTTGTAACGTTGAAATGCGATGGGCTCTCGCGTTGCATGAAGCATTAGAACTCTCATGCATTGGCACGCAAACACTACGACACGCCTTCACATTGCATGCAACCGTAGGATTCATAGGATACGTAAGTATCGAAGAAATAGAGTTCTAACGCTTCATGTATCGCGATGACACATTTCATTCCAACATTTCAAAGCAAGTAAGTTGTAATCTTCTAAGCATAGTATTATGCTTATATATATCTACACTTCAAAGGAATGAGAATTCTACAGTTCCATGCAATGCCATGTATAGCATTATGCTTATCTACTTGTATACTTTGAAATTTTCTTTTCCTCTAAACACCAATTGGCCAGGAAGCCTCTGACAGAGAACGAACTGAACATTTTTATTCGTGTCCTGCTGATATTGGTTGTAGCGCCTCTTCCTGAAATTAGATTATATTGGTTTTAAAAGGAAATGTATACAAACGATCGAATAAAAAACGCGGTGAAGCGCAATCGGTATATATCGATACTTTTCATTTCACCATTATTTTCACGGCTAGGACTGAGGATCGTTTGTATAAACTTAGAATTGTTGTTAACGCAATTCTTTACACTTTCCAAAATACTATTAACACGTTGAGTGCAATGCAGATCTTACTGCACTTCTCGCGCAGGCGGCAGCGCGTGAGCACTTGATGCCGAATGCTTGACTAATGGGTATAAACAAACGATAACTTTAATACACTGTATCCGTTTCGTTTGGACTGTCGAAATGTTACAAGCAATGCATTTGTGTACAATGTATAAACATAAAATAATGGGATGGGAATGCCAGAGAGGCGAAAGAGTAAATACAAGGCGAGTGTCATTCTGAAAAAGCCACGGGAGTATAAAGACCTATTGCAGCAAAGAGAATTCAGTTTTATAGTGACTGTTTTGTAAAAGTTTTGGTATCCATCAGCTAAAAATGTTGAGAGGACGAACAGATAGTGACTCGTCAAGAGAGCTATTTGTACCACGCAAATGTCGGCGTATAATACCACTACCATCTTCAGATAGTGACAATTCATCTAGTATTTCACTAAGAAATACTGAACCAAGTGATCCAAGTGATTGGTTTGATCCACGAGGCAACCAGCCAAACATTATACCCTTCTCAAGTCCCCATGGTGCCAAACTCGCTCATGAGGAAATGCAAAATTGTAGCACAATGGAAGATTTTTACATCGTTTGTGTGACGGATAAATTATTTCAACATTATAAGCGAACAAACAAATATTTATGCGACACAAAGAACAATCGCTTCTAAACGTGTTGAAAAGTGGGTGCTAACAGATAAGGACGAAGTAAAGAGGTTTCCTGGAGTGGATTTGTGGATGGGATTGGAAAAGCTCCCATCTTTGTGTCTGTATTGGTGTAAGGATACATTGTTTATTCAAACATTCCCGCGGAAAATTAAAAGTAGAGACAGATTTCAAATTCTATTGAGAATGTTGCATTTTGCCGGCATTACAAAAGTGGATGCTTCCAACCGTCTTTCAACGGTTGAAGTATTAATAAAAGAATTAAATATAAATTTTAGAAAATATTATGATTCCGTTGAAATGTTATGCATCGACGAGACGGTAATACCATTCCGTGGACGGATCATATGTAGACAGTGCATGAAGCAAAAAAAGCAAAGATATGGCATAAAAATACTTAAATTGTGCTGTGATAATCATTACACATATAATCTTTGCATTTACACCGGCAAATCATTGGATAAAAAAAATACAACACCCAGAAATGTTGTCATGAATTTATGTGAAAATCTGTTTCACAAAGGCCATGCTTTATACACTTATAATTGTTATACGAGTGTGTATTTAGCAAACAAACCCATAACAAAAAACACACATTTGGTCGGTACTCCTCGACCAAATCGAAGAGACAATCCAAGTAAAGTTATGACAACCAAACTGCGACGTGGAGAAGTCATTGCTCAAGAGAACAGTAGGGGAATTACAATAATGAAATGGAAAGACAAGAGGGATGTTTTAGTTCTTTCGATCAAGCATTCTGATGAAATGAAATCTGTAATAACAAGAACAGGGGTATCCTGCAAACCAAAAATTATTATTGATTATAATAAAGGTAAAACAGCGATTGACCTGTCTTATCAAATGGGTGCTTACAGCAGTCCACTTAGATGGTCACTAAAATGGTATAGAAAATTGGCATTCGACCTTCTTCTGAACATTGTCGTCGTGAATGCGTTACATATGTTCCAAAATGTAACAGGAAGAAAGATGTCAATTACAACATTCCGAAAACAATTGGTAAATACTCTCACACGAGATTCACACGCGGAAACCCCAATTAGGGCCTATACCAGTAGACGAATTCACAAATTTCATAAGCAGGAAGGAAAGGCGCGTGAAATACGAAAATATTGTGTTGAATGTTACAGCACAAACACAAAAATGTTCGGACGCCAGTTAGCGAAGAGAATGACAAAGAAAATTACTACATACTATAATATATGCAAATCACAACCACATCTTTGTTTTAAATGTTTTAATATACTTCATTAAATATTAGCATGAATTTTTTAATTGTTATTAATAATTTAACCCTTTACAGTGACGGTCTCATGCACCGATGTCGATCATACAAGAAGTTCGCTGTCAGTCCCTAAAATCCATGTTGTCCAAACGATAAGTCGATTGACAATCCCTGGGGACTGACGCCGCCTGAACGGAAAGTTCACCGTCAGTCCCTGAGGACTGACTTGGCACTCAACGAGTTAAGTCCGGTAAAAATATTGTAATCGACGGAATCATGGTTCCATGGCGAGGACTTCACAGTTTTTGCCAATATATCCCAGGAAAGCGGAATAAATATGATATAAAACTTTGTAAACTATGCCTTCCGGAAGGATACACGCATAACATTCTTATTTACGCCGGAAATAATGCAACCTGAATAGCGAAAGCACATGCGCATGCTGTAGTTATGACGCTGGAGGATGAATTATTATTTGAAAGCCGCGTATTATACGCAAATAGTTTATATACTTGTGTCCCTTTGGCCGAGAAACTTCTGGAAAAAGTAACATTTATTTATGGTACAGTAAAAATTAATACAAAATTTCTTTCGCTGCAGGCCAAACGGAAACAGGTACGGGGTGGCTTTATGTGTTTTCAAAATCGGAGCGGCTTTATATTTTGAAAGTGGATGGACAAGAGGCCGGTATGCATGCTAGCCACTTCTGAAAACCACAAATGTGTTATTGTCCAGGGTAGTAATAATAAGTGAAAGCCGGACAAAATGTTCCTTTATAACAAAGCTAAGAAAGGGTTTGACCATCCAACCAGATGTCTTCTTATCATAGTTGATTACGCAGAACAGTAAAGTGGTATAGAAAAATAGTTATCGAATTAGTATGCGGGACTTCTCTCGTCAATGTCTGTTATATACATAGAAAATTGTGTACCACAGGTAGGAAAATATTAAACATCCGCGAAAAAATTATTGATTATCTCCTCAGTACAGTGGATCTTCGCAGTGAACATACGTTATCTGAAACTGAAGCAGTGCCCAAGAAACATACATATATTCAGGTATACATTTGGCTGCGATAGAGATGTTAGTTGGTTCACAATCACAAAATTATAGTGGGAAGCTGAAAATAATGGGTGATGCTACTAATCAGTCTTTAATCGATGAGACAATATTAAAAAACTGAAGGAATGTCCGATTTCACTCATTATGCTTTTAATGTTGATATGAATAATTAACTAAAGGTTTACAATTAACACATGAATGAATATTACATGAATGAATTTAAGCTGGTACATGGTTCTCAGATGTTAAAAATGGTAAAAAGGTGCGGCAGGGAGAGGAGAACCTAGACAACCACTAGGTACAACATTAACAATGAATTCTCAAAATTTTCTCGCAATGCTTTCTTATTAAAAAAAATACTTTTTGCTTTCAAATTAATTAGAAATGCAAAATAATTTTACCAATAACATAATATTATATATTTTTCGGAGAATTGAAACTTCGACAAAGTCGACAAAGTCGTATTGGGAAAGTTGAAAATTATCGGTGATCTACAAAAAGCACTGAAATTAGAGAAATTAATGGTCAATTTAAAGTCGGAACTTACTTTGAAAAATTAAATATCTTCTTCTTAAAGAGAACCGACATATTAACTAATTAAGGAAAAATTATTCCTACCTATAAAAATTTTGTTACTTTTTGTAAAAGTTTAATATGTAATATAAAATATTTAAAATATTAAAAAAACTAAAGTAAAGTATATTTTTATATATTTTTGTAATATATTTTGAAATGCCAGCAAAAAGTCTAATATTTCATAACTATTTTATAGTTTAAACATTATCAAGCTTCATGCTTGGATGGATGCTTATATATAAGTATAACTGCCAAAATGAGATGAGGTCGCAAAGTGATATTTACACATCTGCGTGCTGCAATTTTGACGTATTTAAATTTCTGATAAAAGCATATAAATGTATATAATCTAATTATCAATCACAAATGGAATTCTACAATTTATCCATGTAATAATCATTTTTTATTGTACGCATCCTCCAATACATACACAGTGTCTTTAATCTTGATGGATTTTGTGTGTACGTTCGCGCGTGTGTGTATGGTAGCATTCGCAGAAATACCACCTAATAGGTTTCGTAGTTTCGATTCTAGTCAATCGAGTAAAATGGCATAACATTTTCTGTAGAAAATCAAGGGGATGTGAAGCTGCTACTTCACTGCATACAGCATTTTTCACTGGAAGAATTTTTCTTCCAATGTGTTGACTCCAGATTTTTTTTTAATTGTTCTCGTTTAGAAAATTAAAAGTGATATTATATCCCTTAACACAGCACGCCTGTAACCACGATACAATAGATCCAAGGATCCTTTATTTGAGATTAAGGCCTGCTTTCTTTTTTTACAAACTTGTTTACATTGCGTTATATTCTTAAGACTCTTTTTAAGTTACAAAGAACAGAAACGCTACATGGATAATAAAAGTGTAATAGTTTAATTTATATTATCTTGAACATTTTAAATCAGATTACGTTGCTTTGCTTGTTGTATATGTTTATCTTTTTAAAATTTGGAAAATCTACCGGATCTAATGAAACCTTGCTTAGATTGCAAATGTGTTTTTACTGTATACAGCAGAATTGAAATTACATTGACAGAAATACCAGCTAGTACTTCACGCCTATTTGAAACAACATTAAATCACCTTTTTAAACAATAATTTATATAATGTGACTTGGACCTTTAAATTTGAATTTATAAACATCTAACAAATAAATATGTCTTACTTGTCATTCATATCATTATACTTTCAGTAATATATTATGTGCTGTCATTCGATATATTAACTGCTTCATTGTATTTTACAACGAACCTTGCATAGTAAACACTGTTTTTTACTCCGAATACGAGTGGATAGTTCTTCGTCTTATATTCTTATATCGGATTGATTATAAAAGTGTATGATATTGTTTTTATGCAGTCATGTATAATAATGTACATACAAATTCGCGATAAAGTAACTATGTGTTCAAATTCAATTCCGAATAATGCTCTAAAAAGCATCCCAGATAACAAACGGCAAGATGGTGACGGCATCATACCGGCACTATATTGCCACTTCCGAGGAGTGTCAGCTGATCTATAGCCATCTGTGACCGGATTCGTTAGCTAAAATGCCAGAACGTGTTACCAGCACGTTCTAGACAAGCGTAACACGTCGTGTGAATCGCGCAGCACCAGCACCATCGTGACACGCGTGTCATCGCCCCATTCATGAATCTTCTCAGCAATGATGTAGGGTCACATTTGGTAATGGGGAACCTGTGCTTTCATGCAAATTAGAACCGTTAGATGTCAGTAGGCATTCAAAGTATGAATGCTGATAGACATTTTGATAGTCGTTTTCCTATATTTATAGTTATTGAGAGAGTCGTATATATTTCTTTCAACCCGTCATAAACTAAAAATATTATTTATAACAACAATATTACTTATAAAATAAAAATTCATGCTGTTGCGTCCCTAACTTCGCCTTGTGTAATTTCTTAAATAACATACTGTCATCGTATTTAATATAACCCTCAATTGCATGAATTTGTAACGATAAATCGAAGAAAATATATATAAAATGAATGTGTATATTTTTATGATAATGTAATTAACGTTTTTATGGAAAAAATCGCCGTATCTAGCTGGTTTATAGAAAATAATAAAATCGAGTTATTATTCCTTTGTTTCGTGCCGTTGTATCTATTTTGGGATCAAAATCATTAAACTGCTTAGGTTTGTCATTTTTCATATTCGCTTATAATTTGTATAGAAACAGCTTACGCCACTACCACGCGTGTAGCTATGGTGAGCTGATAGTGTCATTGCCACGGCCGCGTAGCCAGCGTGCTGTAGCGCGGTTCATTAGTAGTGCCGTGATACGAGTGTCGCCCCAGTACTAATAGTATGCCGTTACGAGAGCTGTGTAGGTGCACTGTCTTTTCACAGTTCTGTCACGGAATTCATTGGCGTGCCAATCGCTGGCTGCTTGGGATATTGTAGTGCATGAGGCAGACTGTTTTCTTATCATCATCAAGGAGATGGATTTTCACTTCCCCTTCTTTGAATTTTGTTAATTATTGCTTGGAATTGTTACCGCTTCTGCATCTCTATGACCGCATTGTGGATTTAACTTATGTACGATCTTTTTGGTCTTCATCTTTTGTTACATGTAACATTTGTGACGTGGTGACGTCACAAGGCTCGCTCACCCCCCCCCCCCCTGCTTCGGTTAGACTAGCTCCCAGATCACCACCCATGCGAGAAGCGCGACATGGACCATCGCGATAGCTGTACTTGCGAACAGCGTGAAATACGCGATGGTAGAACCTCCCCCCCCCCCCCCCCCGTTCTTTTCCATCTCTCCGTTCGACGGATAAGACTGGCGAGCTGAAGAAGAAGCAACCCAGAAGACGCCCCTTCGGTGGATAAGAAGACCGCAGGTCCGCGGATGGGCTATGCGCCGAGGTAGCGTGACGGGCTCGACGGTGGAGGAGTCGGAAAGCGAACCAGAGAAGACCCTGAAGCCCGAAGGATAAGATCCAGAGCCCTGCACCGATAAGACCGCTGTCATAGTCCATGGAGACAAACAGGAAGGACATCGGGTGTGAGAAGGACCTCCAACCCTTCCCTGAGCCCATGGAGAGGAAAACTCAAGATGCGCTGCGGAATTGCAGGTGAGCCGCAGTTCAAATAATCCAGAGGACCCCCTCTAGACACACCAGAGGGGGCGATCAGGGAAGATCGCCGAAATCCACCGATCGATGCCCCGAACAATACCGAAGCGTATAGCCCTACCCTACCAAGGAGCCCTAAGGAGGATCTAAGGGGATCCGAAGACCCCTAGCAAACCTATATAATGAGCTAGCCAGCATGAAGACGGCCTACTCTACTACGATTCTTCTTCTCAGCGACTTAGCGACTTACTTAGCGTGCAACCGAGCAAGCGATTATACGGAGCGATTCGGAGGAGAGAGAGAGAGAGAGAGAGAGAGAGAGAGAGAGAGAGAGAGAGGTAGACGGACTGAACGAGATCCATACGTGTTGGAAACGAGAACGTGAGTCCTTATACGCTAAAGCGTCCCATTTGTTCCCTGCCGCATTTGTGATATCGCGTATTGTAATTTGTATTGTATAACGGGTGGTGATCCCCGGTCATTCGCGGCGTGTCGTATACCCTTTTGTAATACCGCGTCGAGGCAATCTAGAAAGAAGCCGTGAGTTCAGTATCCCGCGACCCTAATTTGCGCACTCGGCTAGAAGTAGTCGAGCGAAAGAGTATTTCGAAATTTCGAGGGTTATCTTGCACCGGGTTTCCCCGGGTTGCGTGGTTCACTAGTTTTTGCTACTTCTTGAGTAGCTGGCGCCCAAAAAGTCCCAGCCTCGCAGTTACGAAATACTCGCTGGATAGGAAATTTATTGTTCTGTATTTCGCGTTGCCGAATCACGCGGATATTTTGTACCCCGATATAACCCCGGATTAAACTTCAGTATAACCCTGTTATTATTGGTTCTATATAGCCCTTTCTTGCGGATTGTAACGGGAAAACCCGTCACAATATATATATAGTAACGTAGAAGCAAATAAGCGTAATTGCGTTTTATGGAACCTTTCAACTTATTTACCTTGAAACGTAGAACCAAGAAGCGAGTTCTAATACTTTGTGATTCGCGATGGCGCATTTCATTTCAACGTTTCAGTGTAAGTAATTTATTATACTCTATGTTTCGCATTATGCTAATCAGCTCTTCCAGTTCAAAAGAATGCGAACCCTACAGTTTCATGATACGCGATTGGGATTCTACGTTACCACGTGACAAACCAATATAGTTCTAATTCCTAACGCAAATAGATGGCGCAACATATTTTAACATTGTGCTTTTATTAAGCACATTTTATTATTTAATTTTAACATTGCTCTATGCAACGCATTATGCTTCTCCTTTATGGATAAAAACAATATGAAATCATCTGTTGCTTGCATCGGGATGGCGTTTCGTAGTGTTTGCGTTTCCAAGAAATAGAGTTCTAACGATTTATGCATCATCATATCGATTAATGCATATCAGTTCAAAGTAAGCAGGTTGTAATCGGTGATCGATTGCAATCAGATGGTGCATATCAGTTCAAAGTAAGTAGGTTGTAATGTTCTAGGCATCGGAAAATGCATATCTGTTTCTACGCTTCAAAAGAGTGTGAATCCTACAGTAGCTTTTAACGGAATGGCATTTCATAGTGTCTGAATTTCATATCAACAGAGTTCTAATGCTTTATGCATTGCGATGGCGCATATCGCTCCAACGCATCGAAGTAAGTAGGTTGTAACGATCTATGCGTCGCTTTATGCATATCTCCCTATACGCTTCAAAAGAATGCGATATCTACAGTTGTTTGTAACAGGTTGGCGTTTCATCATGTCCGTGTGTCAAAGTAATAGGGTTTTAATGCTTTATGCATCGAGATGTCATATTATTTCACCGATTCCGAGTGAGTAAGCTGTAATGTTCTATACATCGCGTTATGCTTGTCTGCTCCTACACCAAAAAGGAATGTGAATTTTATAGTTCCTTGAACGAGGTTGTGCTTCACATTGTCTACGAGTCGAAACGACAGAGATCGTATGCTCCATGCATGGAATAGCATATCTTATTTCAATTTCTCAAAGTAAGTAAGTTGGAATGTCCTATGCAGCGCATTATACTACTACTGTACCTCAAAAGTATATGTTTTCTACAATTTCTAGAATTGTGAGCTGTAATCTTCTAGTAATAGCTAGTATGCACTGAAATTATACTTATCAGCCTATACACTTCAAATGAATGTTAGTTTAGTTACATGCAGCGGGGTGGCGCTTCATAGTGTCTGCGAGTCAGAGTGATGGTGTCCATGTAAGGCGTTGGCGCATCTCATTTCAACGTTCCAAAGTAAGTAATCTGTAATCTTTTATGCATAGCATTAGGCTTACCTGCTTTTACACTTTAAATGTATGTGAATTCTACACTATTATCTGACGTTAAAACTTTGAAATGGGATACGCCATCACGTAGCATGGAGCATTAGAATTCCGTTGCTTTGACACGCAGACATTATGAAGCGTCCTCCCATATCAAAAAACTGTAGAGTATACACTATTTTGAAATGTAGAAGCAGGTAAGCATAATGCTAAGCACAGAAGATTACAGCACACTGAATTTGATACGTTGAAGCAACATGCGACGTCACATTGCATGGAGCATTAGAAATCTATTACTTTGATACGTTGACAATATGAAGCGCAATCCTGTTTCATGGAACAGGAGAATTGACATTCATTTGAAGTCTAGAAGCAAATGCGCACAGTGCTATGTATAGTAGATTACAGCTTACTTACCTTGAAACGTTGTAGTGAGGTGCGGCAACGCATTGTATAGGGACTTGGTACTATGTTGCTCTGACATTCATACTCTATGGAAGTTACGTTCCATTGAAGTGCAGAAGCAGATAAGTGTAATACTATGCTTAAAAGATAACAGCTTACTTAATTTGAAGCGATGACATGAGATTCGACATTGCATTGCATGGGTCATCAGAACTGTACTACAGAGTCACGTAGACAATATGAAGCCCATTCCTGTTGCGCAGACCTCTATTCTATGGAAGCGTAGAAGCAAATAAGCATAATGCTATGCTTGTTTCATGCAACAGGAAGGGGCTTCATAGTGTCTACCTGTTAAAGCTAGGGAGATCTAATGCTCCATGCAATGCGATAGCGCAACTGAATTCAACGTTTGAAAGTAAGTAAACTATAATCTTCTATGCATAACATGATGGTTATCTGCTTGAGTTCTTCAATAGAATGTGAATTATACAATTCCATGCAACGGGATGGAACTTTGAAATGCCTGCGTGTCAGATAAGTGAAGTTCTAATGCTCCAGGATATGCGATATCGCATCTCATTATTATACAACATTATTATACAACAATATTTATTCCTTTGTGTGATAATTATTAAAACGTAGAAATGTAAAAAAAATTCATAACAGCTTTATAAACTTAACTGCTTTTTATATAATAACTCCATTTAATTAAATTCCGCATACACTTAATATTTCTTTATTTGATGAGAAGTAACAAAACAGTTCCCCATGTGTAATGTAACGTTGTAAGTTTTGTACATCAATCTTGTGGTTTTTCTAATACAATGTAAATAGCATACGTGGCTTCTTCTTCTTTTACGTTTATTATTTGGAGATATTGGGATCAATTGGTGGTATTTTAAATTTGCTGAAAGTCTGTGAAGTAGATCATGATGATGAGTCGATGTTGTAGGATTTTCAAAATTCCCTTGGGTGTCTCTGTGCCTCGTATCCAATATCTTTCTATATGCCGCAGGAGTTTTACCACAACTTGCGTTCATGTGTCTATGTACTTTAAACGTATTGAACAAACTACAGTTGCATGCAACCGTTTCAGACCACTTTGGAGTCTTTCTGAATATGGGGTAACAGCTTAAATATTGATCAGTTCAGTACATTCTATTCATATGCTGATTATAATAAAAAATACATCGAGGTTTTGGAATCGGTCGGCCAGTTTTTCTACAAATCTTTCCAATGTCTGAAAATTCAGCATTGTGAATTGTAGATATCATTTGGACAACTCTGTTTTTCAACGCTTTCCCAGAACTGCAAAAGTATTTCCCCTTGTCGTTTAAACAAAGGTACTGATTTTTTCAATTTCGCATTTTTTAAAGAATCTGGTAGTCCTCCATCAAGCCTTATTGTTCCACACACTCGGACTTGTTTCAAAAGTAGTTCTTTTGCGAGGGCAACACCATTGTACAGATTATACATATAGAGATGGTGCCATTTTCTAAAGGGACGTCTCAATAATTCCATTATTGTGATGTTTAAACTTTGTCCAACGCCACAATAAAGTTTAAAACTCGAAATATATCCACTAGCAGAATCGCATAGCATTCGGATAAGAATACCATATTTCTTAATTTTGGATGGATTATAAGTTTTAAGCATAAGCCTTCCGCACCACGGTACCATACCTTCGTCAATACAAATGTTTTGTGAAGGATTGAAATTTTTTTCCAATTTTTTGGAGAAATTGTCGATTAGACATTGTACTTTGGAGAGTTGGTTACCATCGGGAGGAATGTTAGCATTGTTTGCAAAATGAATGTGTGTCAATATTTGTCTGAATCTATTAGTACGACTCATTGTCTTGGAAAATATTGGAGTCTCTATCAGTGAGTTTGTGGACCAGTAATCCTCCACTCTTGGTTTTTTTACAAGTCCCATTATAATTATTAGTGCAAACCACTATTTCAGCTATGCTACTATTACATCGAGCAATTTGACACTCTTTTTGCTGTTTATATTTGAAGCAATTATGTGCGTGGTATCTGTTTGCTTCCGTGGCAATAAATTCAAATAAGTCGTTTCCAGTAAACATTTCTGCCAAATCATCGATCATACTTGTATTTATTGGAAACACAGTAGGACCCGGATTACCTCTAAAAGTTTCATTATTATTCAACTTCTGTCCAGTATGAATGCATTTCTTCGTCGCTTTTTTCAGAATAACTCAGCAAAGGCATGACCCGTCGTCTTTTTCGCACTCCGATACTGAAATCGGAATCTACTGATTCTGTGTCATTGTCACTTCTTTCTTCTAAATCACAATCGCCAAGAACATCAGAAAGCACATCATCATAATTATCTACTAAACGATTCTCTCCTTAGTAATCCATTATTATTAGGGAATATCTTCACAATGCTACTGAAATTATATGGCCTATCAATGGCACCATGTGAGCGTTAGCGGAAAATAACGACAGGCACATCAATGACACCACATGAGTGTCACCGGCAAACAACGTCTGGCCTGCCGATGGCACCACGTTAATGTCACTGGTTGTGGAAGTGATATAATGCGATGGCGCACCTCATTTTATTGTTTCGAAGTAAGTAAGCTGTAAATCTCTAAGCATAGCATTATGCGTATCTGCTTTCACACTTCCAAAGAAAGTGAATTTTATAGTTCCATGCAACGGAATGGAGCTTCATATTGTCTACGCGTGGAAGCAATGGAGTTCTAATGCTCAATGCAATGCGATGGCGCATCTTATTTCAAAGTTTCAGAGTAAATAAAGTGTAACCTTCTATGCATAGCACTATACTTATTTGCTTCTACACGTCGAAGGAATATGAATCATACGGTTTCTTGAAACAAGATGGAGCTTCGTTGCGTCTGCGCGTCAAAGTAATGGAGTACTAGTGATCCATGCAATACGATGGCGCATTTCATATTAACGTTTCAATGTAAGTAACCTGTAATCTTCTATGCACAGCAAAATGCTTACCAGCTCCTACACATCAAAAGACTCTCAATTCTATAGCTCCATGCAACGGGATGGTACTTCATAGTGTATGCTTGACATGCAGTAGATTTCTAATGCTCCATGCAAGACGATGGCGCATCACATTCCAACGTTTCGATGTAAGTTATAACTTTCTATGAACTGCATTATGCTTGTCTGGTTCTACTCTTCAAAAGAATATGAGCTATATATATTCATGCAACAGGATGACGCTTCATAGTGTCTGGATGACAAATCGATAGAGTTCTAACGCTCCATGCAATGCAATGGCGCATTTCATTTCAGCGTTTCAAATTAAGTATGGTGTAACCTTCTACCCATAGCATTATGCTTATCTGCTGCTGCATTTCAAGGGATTGAGAGTTATACAATTCTATGCAACGGGATGGCGCTCCATAGTATCTGCGTCTCAAAGTAATAGAGTTCTAATGCTCCATGCAATACGATGGGGCATTTCATTCCAAAGTTTGAAAGTAAGTAAGCTGTAGCCTTCTTACATAGCCTTCCATATAGAGTATTATGCTTATCTATTCTGTACTTCAATGGAATGTGAATTCTACAGATCTATGCAACGGAATGGTGCTTTATTATGCCTGCGTCTTAAAGAAATAGACTACTACTGCTCCATGAAATGCGATGTTGCATCACATTCTAGTGTTTCAAGGAGTGTATACTGTAGTCCTCTATGCATAGCATTATGCTTATCTGCTTTTACAATGCAAAAGAACATGAATTCTACAGTTCCATACAACGTGATGGCGCTTCATTGTATCTGCGTTGTAAAAGAGATGGAGCCCCAATTCTCCAAGCAATGTAATGGCGCACTTTATGCTATATTTTTTAATATTATGATATTATCTATTTACTTTGATAGTTGGATATAAGCTGCGCCATTGCATTGCATGGCTTAGTAGAAGTGCATTGATTTTACACGCAAACACTATGAAGCACCATCTAATTGCATAGAAGAGTAGTATTCACATTCTTTTAAAGCGTAGAAGCAACCAGGCATAATGCCATGCATAGACGATTACAGTTTACTTACTTTGAATCATTGAAATGGGACATACCATTGCATTCCATAGAGTATTAGAAGTCCATTTCTGTTTCTTGCTGGCACTATGAAGCGCCATCCCGTTATATGAAAATGTGGAATTCACATTCTCTTGATGTGTAGAAGCAGATAAGCTTAATACAATGCATAGAACAATACAGATTATTTACTTTGTTATATTTAACTGGGATAAGCTATGGCGTTGTGTGGAGCATTAGAACTTTTCTCCTATGATGCGTATTCAGTTTCGAACTAAAGAACGTTGCATAAAGTTGTAGATATGACATTCGTTAAAACTGTAGAAGTAGGTGAGCATTATTCGATGCATACAACATTATAGCTTACTTACTTCGTATTGTTGAAATGAAGTGCACCATATCATTGCATGGAGCATTAATGGGTGGAACTATAGAATTCACATTCTTTTGAAGTGTATAGACAGATAAGCATTATGCGAGGCCTAGAGAATTACAGTCTACTAGATTGCTTTAAACTATTGAAATGATGTGTGATATCGCGATACATGAAGTAGTACAAATCAAATGCTTCGACACGTAGACATCTAGAAACGCTATCTCTTAGCAAGGAAGTATTGGATTCACATTCTTTCGAAATGTACAAGCAGATAAGAATAGCGCGTTGCAGTGAATATTACATCTTATCATGAAACATTGAAATGAGATGCGGCATCCATATCTCCATTGCTTTGGCAGGCAGTTTTCAAGAAAGCTGCATCTCATTTCAACGTTTCAAAGCTAACAAGCTGTAATCTTTTATGCATAGCGTTATGCTTATCTGCTGGAGCCATTCAAAAGAATGTGAGTTATACAATTCCATGCAACAGGATGGCACTCCGTAGTGTCTGCGTGTTAATACAGTAGAGTTCTACTGCTCCATGCAATTCCATGGGGCATATCATTCCAACGTTTCAGAGTAAGTAAGCGGTAATATTCTATACATAGCATTATCACAGTATACAGTAGCGCAAGTAGCACGATTTTATATGGCACAAAATTTAATGCGTATGCACGTCAATAAATTCCGAATCGCAGTGCCATCTGTACTTCTGCCTCACTTGCTCTTTGGTTTTTTTAGCAGACAGAAAGACGATTGAATATCTATCCAAACCTGAAGCTGAGCTTGGAAGGAATTCAATATCTGTTGAAAACTGCTTGAAAGCGTTGAAATCATGTTCAAGCTATTTCGAAGGTTTTGGGAGTAAAAGGGAAGAGAGCAAAGAAGAATCAATTTAAAGTAACTATTAATTTCTAGAAGTATTTTGATAAATTATTTAAGAGAATTGATAATTTATATAAATATCTTAAATTATATATTCTCTTTGGAAACACTTTGATCTTAGCTTTGCTTCATATGTGGCTGTACTAATTTAATAATTATGAAATGGGCATAAGAAAGAAGCCAAATTGTTGCAATACTGAAATGCTTAAAACAATTAAACGTGAAGAGACATTATTTTAAGTTTCGAAAGGAACAAGACAGGTATAACATGCCTTACAATATGCCTTATTATTTTTTGATGCCATGTTTCTTTTAAGTAGTATATATTATGAGTAGTATATATATTATATATAAATTAATGTTATTGATAGAACTAATGCAATTTTATATTACAGATGGTTGAGATGAGTAGATGCATATACAAGATTTGATTTACTATCTAAAGGTCCACAATATTCATGCGACAATATTCGTCTGTGCCATTTACATTTTGAGGAAAAATTATTCAGAATTAATAAAGCTAGAGCTTTCCATCATCTAGATGCTGTTCCAACACTATTATTGGGACGTAATATTAAGCAACAGTAAGTTTAATAATAATTATTTGTTTGACACAATTTAATTTAATAAATAAATTTTTTTCAGAGATAATACAAATGAAATTACAGAACAAAATGTATCTACAGAAAAAGAAGAACTATGTAGGTATATGAAATTGTATTTCATATTTTTTGTTATAATTTTATATACAATTTTGTAGTTCTATAATATATATCTCTTTTGTTGCAGTAATACATATGCAGAAGAGATTATAAAAATTGAAGAAGAGAATAGGTAATATATACATATATTAGAATAATGAATTTTTATATAGAATAATGAATTATATAGAATTATATATAGATATAGAATTATATAATTATATAATTATATAGAATTATATGAATTAATGAATTATATAGAATAATGAATTTTTGTATTTTTAATTAGTAAATGTATAAATCATACCTACATTGTTTTCAGGAATGCAGAAAACTTTAAAATAATTCTGCCAACCTTCCATTCTGCTGCCAGGAATTTTGAGATAGAAGTAATGAAACCGTAAGTTTATACTTATACTGCATTTTGTTTTATTTTATTTCATATTATTTTGTGTCAGCTAATTTATAATTATATAATTTTATATCATATATATAAATATCCTTTTTAATGAATCTAACGGATTTGAATATTATAGATTAAATACATTAAGAATTAGATTGAATATTAAGAAATCAATAGATGATAGTCTCAGAATAAAAAAATTACGTGAATAAGTTAAAAGATTAAAAACGCAAAATAAAGCATTGCGTACACAAATTCGAAGATTACATGCGAAGGAAAGGGGGAGAAAATCAATCAGCACGAGTAGGCAAGACGAATATAACAATTTGAGGGAATTAGGTCGTAAATTATTACCAGAAGATTTTAACAGAATATTAATAGCACAAATAGATGCACAATGTAAAAGTAAACATGGCAGAAGATGTGATTCATGGTCTAAAAAATTTGCCTTGTCATTATTTTTTTCAAGCCCACGAACTTACAAGGAATTACAAAAATCAATGGCATTACCTTCAGTCCGTACTTTGTAGTTATTTACACAAAAATGGAATCTGGTTCCAGGAATGAATGAAAAACTATTCCGAGCTCTTAAAAAGTGGAAACATTACCAGCTATAGAACGTCACTGCTTATTATGTGCTGATGAAATGAGTTTGAAGACTCATTTATTTTATTGTGTAGTACACGATGAAGTAGTTGGCTTTGGAAATGATTGTGGAAATCAGACATCCAAAACTGCAAAGATTTCCTTAGTTATAATGACACGTAGTATTGCAGATAATTGGAAATTGCCAATTTGCTTTTGTTTTGTAGAATCTGCATGTCCTAGTTATGTATTAAAAAATATAATATTTAATACAATAACTAAATTAAATGGTTATAGTATTATGGTACAGTTGTTCCGTGATTTAGGCATATCTACTGAAAATTCCACTTTCTTAATTAATGAACAGACTGCGGCTTATATGTTTGATACGCCACACTTAATGAAGGCCACACGAAACAATTGATATAACATAATTTTCAAATTAATGACAAAATTGCTTCGTGGTCGCATATTATTCAATTTTATAATCGCAATTGCAAACAATGGATCAAATAGGCTCCAACACTATCAAAAGCGCATATCGAGCCGAATAGTTTCTTAAGAATGAAAGTTAAATACGCTATACAAATATTTAGCAACCATGTGGCTGCAGGCATGTACACACTACTGTCTGCCAACTTACTTCCAAAAGAGGTCGGCGGAACGGTAGAATTAATCGATTAATTTGACAAATTATTAGATATTTTAAATTCGTCGACCAGGACTAATTCTAAAGAACATGGTAAAGTCTTTGTTGGAAGTAAGAAGCAGACAAACTTTTTGCGTAAATCATTGCTATTTTTAAATAATATAGAAGTAATTGGTATACATATTGTACATATATATATATATATATATATATATATATATATATATATATATATATATATATATATATATATATATATATATATATATATATATATATCCCTACTTTAATAAAAAGTATATTTTTATTAAAAACATGATATCTTCGTTTCTTTCATTAATGAAACCTTTACTTTTAAGATATTATATGTTTGTTACCGATATATTTGTAATTCATAGGTATTAAGTATATATAAAATAACTTTAAAATAAATATTAAAATAAAATATACAATGTATAGTACATTTTTTGTATTTTTCATTACATTTTCTCTTGTTTATCTTGTATAATATTTATGTTCTTATATTTTTATAGTCATAGTAACATGTGTATTTTATATTTTTTCGATTTTTGTTTTCTTTCTTTATTTTTCAGTGTATTAGAAATAATACATTTATTATTTTTATTAAATTTTGGTTAACTAAGTGTAGAAATAAGTTGGGCAGATAGAGAGTAAAAAAATACAAGTAAGATTGAAATCCAGATGGCTCTGCGATCTGGATTTTGATGACGCGCATGCGCACTCAATTTTGTGGAACGTCGACATCAAAGTCGCCGACAGGAAATTTCGCTACTGTATACTGTGCCATTATGCCTATCTGCTTCTGCGCTTTATCACTTTGACTGCCATGTTGGTGATATATGACCGGCCACGGTTTTTCCTGTGACGCCACGGTGGTTATTATTGATCGGAGCGCTTCAACTGTTTACAATTGTAAAAAAGGAATGGCAATTGACAGTCAGAGCATTTTGAATATGGCCGATATATAGAAGATACTTTGATATAAAAAGTGCCTTATTGAACAATTAAAAATTGTTATTAGAACATGAATAAAAGAGAATATTAGAACATGTCTTGCATTTAACGGTGCACTTTGTTAAAACACTTTAAACACAAATGTGGCGTATCAACGCTGTCTGGACAGTAGGTCTTTTGATCCTAACAGTTTGACATTATTTTTATAACACTCTCCGCAAAATTTTCTTTCCAGGTACGTTTGTCCTTCTTTCTTCTACATTTCATGCCGCAATCTTCGTCGAATAGGTGTATTTGACAGTGCTGGTGAATGGCACCGTATAAGGTGCATTGCGAATGCCATTGTAAATTCTAGTACCTTGATTTTTGTTTTCGTTGCGAGTTTATAGAGTACCAGCGCGTTTGAGACTGATGTATTCAATAATAACAATAAAGCTAATTTTATATACGACTTGAGGGTTCTTATATGTGGTGTAGAATACGCTATCAATTGGTCTGATATATCTACAGCACATTTTCCTTTGTTGTAGTCTACAACTACTGGTTTATCACAAACATAATTTTTTTTTGCAGACCTCTGCCATTTCGGCCGAATGTTTCGTCGAACGCATAAAAATATCACGTTTGTCTTTCCACTTGTGGACCATAATACCCTCCTTATTTTGCATAGCCATAAGTTCACATCGTTTTAATTTTTTAAATCTGACGTCGACAGGTATTCCCTTTCTATCTTTTCTTAGGGTTCATGCTAAATGAGTATTGCAATCGATTAATTTTTCGGCTAAATTTATACTAGTATACCAATTGTCGGTGTAAATCGTGTGGCCTCTATGTAGAATATTGTTGCATATATTCATTACAACTCTTATGGGAGTTACGCATGGCTCATTTAAGTTTTTTCCCGAATATATTTGTAATTTGTATGTATACCTTTGGTCGGAACACATTTTAAAAACTTTGATGCCGTATTTGTGTCGTTCCTCCTTCAAAAATTGCTTGAACTTTATACTTCCTCGAAAAGGTACCAAAGACTCATCGATGCATATCTATTCATCTAAATCATAGTATTTGGAAAAGTTTTATTTAGTATATCAGCAAGTTGTCTTATCTTATACAATCTATCATTTATGTTTGCTGGCTGATTGTTGGTAGAATGAAGGAATCGTAACAGCAACTCAAACCGATTTCTCGACATAATTGTTCTTGGAAATAATTGGGAATAGGTATTATTGGTACATCAATCGGAGTCGTATTTTGGTAACTTCACCAGGCCCATCCATGTTAGTAATCCGAAATATCGTTTCATTTCATCTTTGTCGGTTGCTGTCCACTTATCTAAACGAGTGCATCTTCTATTTTGCATATGTTGTTCAGCGTGTCTATTGGTCTCATTAACAATTACTTGTAGAATTTCTTCCGTAACAAAAGCAAAGTAAAAGCTGTGTAGCTGATTACCCTCGATCGGTACAGCAGTTCGAGTCTTTTCAAATGGAATTACACTTGCCACTGTTTGTGTTATATTATTTGACCTTTCGTTATCATTTATATTACGATCATCTTCATTTTTGAAATCTACTTCATCCTCGGTATACGATTCGATTCGGGGTCGCCTTATCCTGGGCAATATGTAAACTATTTCGTTTTCCGATACTTCAATTTGGGACGAATCTTCCCATGAAGACTTCTCGGATATACTCGAAAAATATTCAATGTTTGCATTCATATTTTCGAGGGGTAATCTAAAAACACTATTATAAACATATCTTAGATAACATATCGTAAATGTTTCTTTATAATTATATTACTGACGTTAGAAGCGTGCACATACCTTACTATTATATATGAGCAAAAACAATTTATCTTCTGCACGTATCATCAATCTATTTTTTCTATATTTTTCTATACTAGTTACGCTAATTGTGGACGATTGGTTTACGACGAAATAAGAAATGAGAAAGCTTGTTGAAATAAACGAAGCCCTGTTTTAAGTTGTCCTTAGTAACCGTTACCATGGCGCCACGGTGACCACCGATGACCAACGGTCACTATACGCTCCATTTGGCCTTATATCATCAGTTAACTTTTATTTTGTTATTATATGTTTTAAATAATAAAAGGATTTCAGTGGCATCCTGAACAAAACATGTGATTTTGACGTGGCAGTCAAAGTGTTAAAAGAATGTGAACTCAACAATTCCGTGCAACAGGAAAATGCTTCATAAAGGCTGCGTGTCAAAACAACGGAATTCTAATGCTCCAAGCAGTACCACGGCGCACCAAATTTCAATGTTTCAAAGTAAGTATGCTGTAATCTTCTTGGCATTGCGTTATGCTTACCTGCTTCTACACTTCCAAAGAATTTGAATTCTACAGCACCATACAACGGGATTACACTTCACAGTCTCTACGTATAAATACAGTAGGGTTCTAATGCTTCATGCAATGCGATGGCTCATCTCATTCCAATGATTCAAAGTAAGTAAGCTGTAATCTTCTGTGCTTAGCATAATGCTTATCCGTTTCTACACTTCAAAAGACTGTGAATCCGAATGTGCCATGCAATAGAAAGGCGTTTCATAGTGTCTGCGTGTGAAAGTAATGGAGTTTGAATGCTCCACGCAATGCGATGGCGCATCTCATTCCACCATTTCAAGGTTACAAAGCTGTGATCTGCTAAGCATAGCATTATGCTTATCTGCTTTGAGACTTCCTAAGGATATAAATCCCACACTTCCTTGCTACGGGATAGTGTTCCTATATGTCTACGTATCGAGGCAATAGAGTTCTATTGCTTCATAAAACGCATATCGCATATCACTTCTATGTTTCATGATAAGATGAAATATTCAGTGCAACGCGTTATTTCCATCTCGTCCACTCTTCAAAGGAATGTAAATCCCACACTTCCATTTTACGGGATATCGTTTCTAAATGTCTACGTATCGAACCAATAGAGTTGTAATGCCTCATAGAACGCGATATCGTATCTCATTTCACTGCCGCATGATAAGTTGTAATTTTCAATGTAACTTGTTATGTTTGTCTCGACTACATAGCCAAAAGAATGTGAATCCTACACTTTCTTGTCAGGGGATAGCGTTTTTATATGTCTACTTATTGAAGCAATAGAGTTCTAATGCTTAGATGTATGTCAGTATATTTTCATGCTCTATACATCACATTATGCTTCTACACTTCGAAAGTATGTGAGTTATAATGTTCCATGCAACGCGATAGCGCTCCATATCTTGTGCATGTCAAGGCAATGCTGTTTTATTGCTACATTCAATGCGATAGCGCAACTCATTTCAACGTTTCAAGGTAAATAACCTGTAACGTTCTATGCATAGCAATATGCTTCTGCACTTTTAATGAATGTTAATAGAAGGGATACATAAAGCGGGATCGCGCTTCATAGTTTCTACGTGTCAAAAAAACGTATTTCCTTGGGCCCATGCAATAAGGTGGCCAATCTATTATGAAGGTGGTAAAGCATGTACCATGTTATGTTATATTCATGTCATTATACTTGTCTGCTCCTACACAGTAATCGATTGTGAATTCTGCTGTTTCTTCCAGCGGTTATGGGGTTTTATATTGTCTGCGTCTCAAAACAGTAGATACCTAAAGCATTACACCATACGATTGCGCATTTCATTTCGATGATTCAAAGTAAATAAACTGTAACCAATTATGCATAGCATTATGCTTTTCTGCTTCTATGCTTTATAATGCTTTTGGATGTGAGAAGAACCTCAAACCCCCTTTAACCGCCTAAAGAGTAGTCAAAGGTCCAGCGTCCCTGCAGGTGAGCCATGGAAGCGTTGTGCGCGAGGCGCTCCACAATTCAAATGATCAGGAGGACCCCCCTCAGAGACACCCGAAAGGGCGAGAAGAGGTGATCGCTAAAATCCACTGTTCGATGGCCCCGAACAATACCAAAGCGTACAGCCCACCCCACCAAGGAGCTTCGAGGAGCTTATTCGCTAAAGCATACCGTTTTCATGCCGCATTTCTTGTATCACATTGTGTATTGTATCCTATATCGTGAAGCGGGTGGTGATCCCCCGTCATTCGCGGCGTGTTGCGTAGTTTCCCGTAGCCCTTGTTAGTTAAACCCACGTCAAGACCATAAATAAAGAAGCCGAGTCTTCAGTATCCCGCGACCTGAGTGCGTGTACTCAGTTAGGCGTAGGCGAGAGGTGGAGCATTTCGAAGTTTCGAGGGTTGTTCCGCCCCTTGTTTCCCAGGGTCGTGTCGTGTATTTCTTTGCTGCTTTCTAAGCAGCTGGCGCCTAAGAAACTATAGTCTCTCAGTTTACCCCCAGAAATACCCCTCGTTTCGATGAATATTGTAACGATAGATTGCTTTAGACTAAAGTACGTTTTACACTTTAAGGCATTTGGATAATTAACTACTTCGAGCTTCCCTGACTTGCTGTAGATAGGTCTCCGTTACAACTGATGGGGAACATCACTTTACATAGATATATAGAACACACATAGCCTTAAACGCAGAACTGAGAGTTTGAGAACTTCCTTCGAAACGTTGATAGTGAGGAGCTCTATCGAATTCCATAGAACTTCAGAACTTACGTGCTATGAAACGTAGGCAGATAAGGGCCATCGCGTTACTTACAATTTTAGAACTTGCTTACTCCAACAAAGATTTCTATTGCCTTCGTCCGTTCTTTTAGAAGAGTTTTTCATAAACCACTTACTTTTCACGTTTGCAATACTTTTAAATGTATGCGAGGTGTAATCGTGTAAGTTTTAAAATGATTACTTACTGCCGATTATTATTTAGTAACTCGGTTATAAACGTGTCTGCATAAGATTTAATCCATATGTTTATAAGTCTGAAATTTATGCAGTCAGTTGTTAGTCACTTATTGCTCAAACGACAAAGATTCTGATTACTTCAAAATGGTTGACTTTCATCAGTTTTCTTAAAATCGACATACGATCCAACTGCTTGCATTAAAGACTGTAATTAAAGTTTTCAAAGTATTTTACCTCATATAGATGAATTCTGGAATCGAAGGTGATTGTTTGATTTTTCTAACTCCTGTTTAGAACATCTTTCCATTGGAATGTTCAAGTATTTTTCATATTCGTAATTATTGAAAATGTTTTGTTTGGTTCTTTAATTTAATATTTAGAATTTCCTGAGAAATATTTTTTATCGTAATGAACTATATAATTGCAATTATAATTCTTTATGAAATAATAATAACAGAGAGGAATGTATCCATTCTTGTAGTTTTGTAAAGAGTATTTAATCTCACTATTTAAAATGAAACATTAACCTTTGTTTACAATCTAATGGAATTTAATTACCTTTTGATTCAAATTCACAATGTTAATCTTCCGTAGTTCAACAATTGTGTGAGCTGTCCTCAGGAATCGCAGCTCAGTACTTATAAAATGGACGACAATCGAACAACCTAACCAATTGTAATCAAACCGATTTTTCAATACTAATATTATCATGTTTAACATATTCTGCAAACTATCAAAATGCCCTTCGAACAGTGTTTACTCACTTCCTTCCGCCACTGTTTGCAATACGTATGTTTCATTCACTATCAAAACAGTAAGCATTATCGCCTTTCTATACTTCTTGTAACCTTTAATGGCTTCATGTTACAGGCCGTTGAACTCGTTTTGAAATACTCTATCGTATTATGTAAGAATGACCATACCATTTCATTTTAAAAAATGAAGGTGACCTTCAAATGTCCAACATACCTTCACTTACAAAAAAACTATTTTTATCAACGTCTGGGCCCTTGGTACAATTTTATATCAGCAAAAATTTCTATGTAACTTATGGTTTCGAGAATATCTGAGGTGCTAATTATCACTGCCCAACCCTGTATATTGCTATGGATGTACCCAACAAGGCAACGATGAACAAAGTTAAATTTAATACTACGATGTTTATTATAATACTTATAATAAATTTGTTTCTCTGGAATTTAGCCAAAAAACAGTGTTCACGATGTCGACAGATGAATGTATTTGCCTTACAATTACAAGAGCGGACAGTTTCGAATGTAGAATATTTATTTTCTGCGCTAACTGAATCATTGCAAACGTTAAGTAAAGTTCGTGCCTTTCAAAACAGTCAGATGCAAATTACGATACAACGTTTCCAAGAAATGGTACGTGTTACTCTTTTTTTATTTCTGTTTTTGTAATCAAAGCAAATTTAATTGAAATATCCTCAAAATTTAAAAACAAAAAGTTATTATAATCTTACGCAACATATATGATGGTGATAAAGGATAAGTATACGGAACTGAAAGTGGAAACTAGCGAGCAGAAAAATAAACTGATAGAACTGCCTTATGTTTACCTGAAACAACGGGTGCGTAAGGCAATCTTAAATTGAGAGAATTATTTTTCTTAACGATGAAATTAGAAATATATATAATTTACTGCTGTCTTTGACAAGACTGCATTCACAGCAATACCATCATTTTCATATTCATCGGCCCTTTCAAGAGCACACATTAACATTCTAAACTTGGATATTATATAATCGACACAAGTTTGAAACCATATTCGTTTAATTTTTGTAATTAGTGGTGGACTGATATTTATTACATGAGGATTTGCACCTTTTCTTAAATATGGTAAGCATACTTCGGACCTGAAAATAAGTATTGTGCCATATTAGTGAATTTTATTTCTACAACTAAAACAGAACTTTTATACTTACACTAGAAATGTTCCTCTAGAATTGATATTATTCACAAGATTATAATTTTTCATACCTATGGATTCCATGCCTTGTTAAAGTAATAGCGCTAGCATTATTAACACTTTCCGGACTGTGTTGTGTGGCAAATGGTTTTGTGAGAACCCATATGTGGCGCTCGTTATTGTCAGGCCGGTGGAGTCATCTCTGTGAAAACTCCTCAACTCGTTCGCAATTTTGCTTCAGCAGTGTTTGAAGAGATGGCGAAACGAGTCAATACATGCCTACGGATGGGTGTTCCCATTAAGAATAACTTATAAGTTACCGATCGATGGTGTTGCCTGCGGTCGGTAACTCACGATATAACGACAGTTGGTAATCCCGGGGTAGATAAATTATGATATAATAACGGCTGGTATTGCGAATAGTCTTGAATTCAAGAACTATCAACGGATGGTATTGCCAACGATCGGTAATTCATCTCTTATGTGTCTTAACTTAATCTAACATCCTCTAAACTTAATTTAAGCCTGGATAACCTCAGTTACACATAATCTGACTTAATCTGCCTACACTCAATTCTAACCCAATCTAACACAATCTAACATTACCTTTCTTAAACATTAAGAAATCAAACCTACGCTTTCTTAAATCTAGCACAACATAACTGAGCAACCTACAAGCATTTCCAAACATAACCCAATCTAAACTAACCTAGCGTAATCTAACTAAATCGTACATAACCACATTTCCATCTCGGAACGGAAGCAACATCCGCAACTTTCCCAGGAATGAGGCTATGCAGTAAGCCTTCCGCTAAGTTACGGAGTGGCAGAGATCCGCTCCAATTGAACGGTTTTTCACGTAATATAATATTATAATCGGCGGTTTCAAACAGAGTGGGGCCGCATTGAATACGGTAGCGCCTTCGGTTAAATGAAAACGAACAGTTGGAAAAGAATAAAACATTACTAACAAATCGTACGGAAATCAGATATTTCGACGCGTGTCCAATATACATCTAACTAAACCGTAATTCGAAGAATACAAAGGATAAGTGGAAATATTCTCCAATATGTGACATATACAAATCAACGGAAGCAAGGGAGAACACTCGATCTCGGAGTAGCGAGACCGGGGCGCCATCATGAAGTAATCGTATAACGCTGGTTCCGGGATAGCGCAGGGAGGAAATGTGGAGGACAGAGAGCATAAAATAACAACAACATAACTAAAGAGGAAGAAAAAGAAAATCTGTGGAAACATTGCATTTATTAAGGGGAAATCCTACAAATATCAAACAACTGATTATATACCATATCGCCGGGCAAGGTACAATGAAATAGACCATATCGTGAGAGTAAATAAAAAAATCGAGAAACTTAAAAAGAAAATTATACTTCAAACTGAACGAATCACTGATTCCGGCAAGCTTAATGGAAAACGCGACTACGAATCGGTTATAGTATAAGATAGATGCTGGTCGCGGTTCAAGTGGACCTGGGAGTCCCTCGCCCGCATCAGGGCAGGAAGTAGGATGGTGGAGGGCTTGCAGCTCCCCACGCCCCTCCAACCACCACCGCCGACGTGAGCGAAGCTGCTATGCATATGCTGCTGAAAGGTGCTGCTGGCTCGCGATTCGGAATCAGCCTCATCGAGTCCTCGCTGAAGATTAAAGGTTGGGCAGACGGTTCGGAGCCCCCTGTCGATGATATAAAAGCATAGGAAATTAGAGAAGGATACGAAGTGCGTATATAAAGGAGAAGAAGAAAGCCTCGGGTAGCACAGACATAAAAGGAGAAGCATTAGGAGCCGAAGTAAGAGAACCAAAAAAAAGAGCAGGATAATGGAAAAGCTACTGATAAGAATAACGTCCTCACTTTCAAATAGAAGAGTAGGCAGCCACATCTCAGATGTAATGATAGATATTATGAGCGAGAATACGACGAAGGTAATGACATATTAGAAAACGTTAATGGGAAACATGAGGCATATAAAAAGAACTGGGATCGAACACTTGATGGAACTAGTGGCGAACGGTACAGAGTAAAATAAAGCAATTAAAGGAGCAGTAAGCATTCGAGGACAAACAACGGGATGAGGAAAAGCAGGAGAAATGACAGAAATACGAAAAGATGACGCAAGAAAATCGAGAGCGGGAGATATACTCCTGGAAATTAACAAGATAAAAGGTGTAGAGAACATAATAGAGCAGATAAAAGGAACTCTATAAAAAGAATTCGAAGAAAAACATTCGAGTGCGAGTATAATACTCCAACTAAGGAACATATACCCGTTAGGTGACCAGGGAAGAAATGAATGATTACATGAAACGAACACTGAAAATAATCGAAGGAAAGGATAGCGGTATAAACGTCAAGTTGTTCAAACAAACGTGGAGAGGCTACCGAGTCGCGTTAGTTGAAATTGGATAGGAATACAGTAAAAAACTGGAGAAGGTCCAACGACTCAGAATAGCATTAACACCTTGTCTCTGCAAAGTCCTACCGAGAATAGAGAGATGCTTCAAATGTCATAAACTGGGACCTATCGGCAGATATTGCAAAGAAGTCAAAGGTAATAAGGGAATTTGCAGAAGATGCGGATCCCAGATTTATGCGATGATCGGTTGCATCACGAATAAACCGAAATGTATTATCTGCAGCGAGGCAGGAAGAAGGAATCCGTACATCAGACACGTTACCAGAGATTTAATTGTCCGGCCTACAGAAAGGCGTTGATAGTAAGGAACGAGATGCAGATATGGAATTGAAAGTCTTACAAATCGGTCTGAACAAATGCAGAATCGCGCAAGATATCATGCAGCAAATGCGAATGATTCAAGAGACAGACGTGGTAATAATATCGGAAGCACACAAGATAGAAGAATACCTGATAACCGGCGTTAATCGAAAAATGTTTCACATATGGCACCACATACTCCTCGACAGGAATCGCTCTTGCAATGTTCGAAGGAACAAAAGCTATAAGCTGCAACTTCTCGCCGAACAGGAACGGAAAGAAATCGAAGAATATATAAACCAAACTGAGGTTAACATAGAAAAGGGAGAGAAAACAAACAGAATAATCATTGCGGGTGATCTGAACGAAAAATCGGTAATATGAGGTAGTAAGAAGAGCAACCATGGAGAGGAAGAGATCATCAAAATGGCTCTAAGAAACGATCTAATTGCGACGAATCCGAAAGAACTCTATACATACTTTAAGAACCTAAACAAATAAGAAATAGACATAATGTTGATAGGAGGTTGCATATACGCTAAGTTGCGTAATGCAGAAGTGTTTGAGATATTTTCAGCGTCGGACCATCGGTGCGTATTACATACCTTCTAAAGTACGATTTACAAGAATAACGAAGAGGAATTTGTAAGCCTCGATGGAAAGAAAGCGAACCGGGACGATGCAAATAAATGATCGACTTTTATAATATATAGATATTGATTTTCAGTTAGAGGGGAAGATCTATTTTTAAGTAGCTAAAATATATGATAAAAGTAGTTATATGAACCAATTTCAAATATATAATTAAAACATCATGAAATGATATTAAATTAGATAGGATTTTAGATGTAAGGGAGTATCTTAAGGAGATATTGTGTTTAGAATTAACTAAAATATAAAATATGTATTAATATTTATACCAGTTTGAAACATTTACTTGAAAAATCATGAAATCATGTGGTCCAGCGAGTGGGAGATTAACGGATCGTTGCGAGGAGCATGCGGTCCAGCAAGTGTGGACTCGCGTCTCGTGGTGGGACTAGCGGCGCGTCTTTCGCGTTTAACTTATGAAATTGTATAATGAAGTAAGTATAGCATGAACTTACAATTACGCGTGTGTTGTTCGTGGCTTGGAATCTTAACGTGTGTAACTTGGATTTATATTTCTTATATGCAGCAATACATTAGTCCGGATATAGTAGTAAGAAGCTTAAAAGTAGAATACAGGTTCTGCTAAAGTCGGCTCCCTGAATTGGAAGAATCCCTATTGAGGTGATGGGCTGCGACTGCGCCTTTTAGCAAGACGAAATCACTGGTGCAAGGTAGAAAAGGGTGTTCGTCGTTAGTGCGAACGCATATATACTCGACAGTGGGAGTGAGACACTAGTCCTCGCCGGTGAGATTAAAACAGCGATGCCTGGTGTGTACGAGCCATGTGTACCGGTCGGTCGGTTCGAGTGACGAAGCAGTACTTGGTGCGTGTAAGCGCGTGCAGGTGTGCGCGCGCGAATGCTGCGATTGCCGTTGCTGTATGCGAGCACAACAGGTTCCCTGAATCCATGGGTCGATGATGGAAGTGCGAGAAGGCTCATGTGTAGAATGGGTGGCAGAAGCTACGCACGACATTACACTTAGGAGCGCTATCCCATTGCATGAATTTGTAGTACTCACATTCCTTTCAAGAGCAGATGCAGATAAGTATAATGTAATGCATAGAACATTACAAATAGCTTACCTTGAAACGTTCAAATGAGATTGGCTCTCGCGTTGCATAAACCATTAGAACTCTCAAGCATTGGCACACAGACACTACAACACGTCTTCACAATGCATGCAACAGTAGGATTCATAGAATACGTAAGTATCGAAGAAATAAAGTTCTAACGCTTCATGTATCGCGATGACACATTTCATTCCAACATTCCAAAGCAAGTAAGTTGTAATATTCTAAGCATAGTATTATGCTTATATATTTCTACACTTCAAAGGAATGTGAATTCTACAGTTCCATACAATGCCATGTATAGCATTATGCTTATCTAACTGTATACTTTGAAATTTTCTTTTCTTCTAAACACCAAGTGGTCAGGAAGCCACTGACAGAGAACGAACTGAACATTTTTATTCGTGTCATGCTTATATTGGTTGTAGCGCCCCTTCCTGAAATCAGATTATATTGGTTTTAAAAGGAAATGTATACAAATGATCGAATAAAAAACGCGGTGAAGCGGAATCGGTTTATATCGATACTTTTCATTTCACCATTATTTCCGCTGCTAGGACTGAGGATCGTTTGTATAAGCTTAGAATTGTTGTTAACGCAATTTTTTACACTTTCGAAAATACTATTAACACGTTGAGTGCAACGCCGATCTTGCTGCACTTCTCGCTCAGGCGGCAGCGCGTGAGCACTTGATGCCGAATGCTTGTCTAAGGGGTATAAACAAACGATAACTTTAATACACTGTATCCGTTTCGCTTGGACTGTCGAAATGATACAAGCAATGCATTTGTATACAATGTATGAACATAAAATAATGGGATGGGAATGCCAGAGAGGCGAAAGAGCAAATACAAGGTGAGTGTCATTCTGAAAAAGCCACAGAATTATAAACACCTATTGCAGCAGAGAGAATTCAGTTTTATAGTGACTAGTTTGAAAAAGTTTTGGTATCCATCAACTAAAAATGTTGAGAGGACGAACAGATAGTGACTCGTCGAGAGAGCTAATTGTACCACGCAAATGTCGGCGTATAATACCACCACCATCTTCAGATAGTGACAATTCATCTAGTATTTCACTAAGAAATATTGAAACAAGTGATCCAAATGATTGGTTTGATCTGCGAGGCAACCAGCCAAACATTATAACTTTCTCAAGTCCCCATGGTACCAAACTCGCTCATGAGGAAATGCAAAATTGTAGCACAATGGATGATTTTTACATCCTTTGTGTGACGGATAAATTATTTCAACATATAAGCGAACAAACAAATATTTATGCGACACAAAGAACAATCGCTTCCAAATGTATTGAAAAGTGGGTGCCAACAGATAAGGACGAAATAAAAGGTTTTTGGGAGTGGTTTTGTGGATGGGATTCGTAAAGCTTCCATCTTTGTATCTGTATTGGTCCAAGGATCCATTGCGTATTCAAACATTCCCGCGGAAAATTATGAGTAGAGACAGATTTCAAATTCTGTTGAGAATGTTGCATTTTTAATAAATGTGAATTTTTAATGAAAGAATTATACATAAATTTTAAAAACTATTATGATCCCGTTGAAATGTTATGCACCGACAAGACGGTAATACCATTCCGTGAGCGGATCATACTTAGACAGTACATGAAACAAAAAAAGCATAGATATGGGATAAAAATACTTAAATTGTGCTGTGATAATCATTACACATATAATCTTTGCATTTACATTGGCAAATCATTGGATAAAGAAAAAATAACAAATGTTGTCATGAATTTGTGTGAAAATATGTTTCACGAAGGCCATACTTTATACGTAGATAATTATTATACGAGTGTGGATTTAGCAAACAAACTTATAATAAAAAATGCGCATTTGGTTGGTACTCTTCGACCAACTCGAAGAGGCCAATGAAATGGAAACACAAGAGGGATGTTTTAGTTCTTTCGATCAAGGATTCTGACGAAATGAAATCCGTAATAACAAGAACAGGGGTATCCTGCAAACCTAAAATTATTATTGATTATAATAAAGGTAAAACAGCGATTGTTCTGTCTGATCAAATGGGTGCTTACAGCAGTCCACTTAGAAGGACACTAAAATGGTATAGAAAACTGGCATTCGACCTTCTTTCGAATATTGCCGTCGTGAATGCGTTATATATGTTCCAAAATGTAACAGGAAGAAAGATGTCAATTACAACATTACGAAAACAATTGGTAAATGCCCCCACACGACATTAACACGAGGAAACCCCAATTAGGGCCGATACAAGTAGATGAATTCACAAATTTCATAAGAAGGAAGGAAAGGCGCATGAAGTACGAAAATATTGTGTTGAATGTTACAGCACAAACACGAAAATGTACGGACGCCAGTTAGCGAGGAAAATGACAAAGAAAGTTACTACATATTGTAATATGTGCACATCACAGCCACATATTTGTTTAAAATAATTTAATAAACTTCATTAAATATTAGCATAATTTTTTTAATTGTCACCAATAATTTAACCCTTTACAATGCCGGTCTCATGCACCGATGTCAGTCAAACAAAAAGTTCGCTGTCAGTCCCTAGAATCCACGTTGTCCAAACGAAAAGTCGATTGTCAGTCCCTGGGGACTGACGCCACCTGAACGGAAAGTTCACTGTCAGTCCCTGGGGACTGACGTATCACTCATGTTTTTGCCAATATATCCCAGGAAAGCGGCATAAATATGATATAAAATTTCTTATTTACGCAGGAAATAATACAACCAGAATAACGAAAGCACATGCCCATGCTGTAATTATGACGTTGGAGGGTGAATTATTATTTAAAAGCCCCGTATTATACGCAAATAGTTTATATGCTTGTGTTCATTTGGCCGAGAAACTTCTGCAAAAAGTATAATTTATTTATGGTTAAAGTTAAGAAGGGGTTTGACCATCCGACCACATGACTTCTTATCACAGTTGATTACGCAGAACAGTAAAGTGGTATAGAAAAATAGTTATCGAATTAGTATGCAGGACTTCTCTCATTAATGTCTGTTATATACATACAAAAGGGAGTACCAAAGGTATAAAAATAATAAACTTCCGCCAAAAAATTATTGATTATCTCTTCAGTAAGTGGATCATCACGGTGAACATACGTCATCTGAAACTGAAGCAGTGCCCAAGAAACTTACACATTTTCTGCTGTCGTTCCAAGGACGCGCGAGAAAAACGAGACAGCGATGTAAAGAATGTCATAAACGTATGTCTAGGGTAAATGGTAGGCAGTATGCCGCGAATAAGTCAAGAAAAGAAAAAACCTGTTGTAGCCGATGTAAGGGCCAACCGGAACTCTACCCAACATGTTTTGAAAAATTACATAAAACAATTAAATAGTTATGTTAGGTTTATAATATTGATTTGTAATGTTTTAAATATTGAATATCTGTTTATAATGCTGAGAATTGAGAAATAAACCTATTTTTTACTATCTACTTTGTGAAATATAAGTTCGACCCATCGTGATGCACGCCGGCCCACGAAATAGGCGCGTGCACCGGAGATGCACGCCGGCGTCAACGTGCTAAACGAATTATGAAATTAGATGTGCCATCGCATCGCATGGAGCAGTAGAACTCTTCAAACATGGATACTATGAAACGCCATGCAGTTGATGGATCTGTAAAATTCATATTCTTTAGAAGTGTAGAAGCAGATAAGCATAATGCATTGCATAGATGATTAAAGCTAATGGACCATTATAGGGGCGATAGTATATTCTATTCACAAATAGCTGAGATATATTATATGTGTAATTATATACACCAAATTGAAATGTTTATGCAAATATCGTGAAACGATAAATAATTAGGTAGGTGGGGTATTAGAAGTATCGTAGTATTTGGAGGGGACATTTAATTTTCATTTATAGAAAGTTCATGATGTTTTTAAATATATACAATAACCAGAAATATTTATTTATCTCCTTCGCTACGGCAGTCCGTTACGCGGGAGTAACGCCACTGAACGGGGCGCCGCGCCGTGCAGTGTGCACATTACGCAACTGTAGGCTTCGATGTTCGCACTTACGTCTTCCAATGGAACTTTGGAATTCTCTTATGTATATACTTTTTTGAGAGATATGTAACAACTGTTTCGTCATATTATATGAAAAATATAAAAATGAGTATATTTTGAGTATTCAGAAATTTACATATTAAAAGATTTTACTGTTATTATAAATAGAAATACAGTTGAAATAGTGAGATATCAAATTATTCGTTAATTCTTAGTAATGCAACTCAGTATGGTAAATTCTAACGCAAGGTTCCACGCAGAGTCCAACATTACATTATTTACATTCATATTGAGACTCGCGTCTCTTGTTTGTCGTGCAGACGATGCATCTTCTATTTCGGTTTTTTCTTCGTGGTTGATACACTGAAGGAAAATGCTGTTCTGTTAGCAGTAATGGATTGTTGTTACCTCTTTGATGATGATAAGAAATATTCATATGATAATCTTTCAGTATTTTACGGATTAAATTCAAGTAAAATTTAGCCATAGATATCGGTTTTCTTGTGTTATCCTTATAAGGGCAATATGCATTCCATACGCATGTGTCCAGCAAATGAAGCACATTGACGGTTCCATTCTAGAGATTTCCGTGTTGAATTTATAGTGTCTATCACCATGTCTGCTTTGTCGACAGATCCCATACAAATATTATGGTTAATGACGCATAGGCGTTTTTGAATAATTTTGTTTCCTTCATGCCTAACAACCGTTGTATACTCCGAAGTATGCATAGTGGATAGCATATATACTTCTTTTTTATCTAGCCATTTCACAACTAATAAATTTTTAGTTGACCGGGAAGATGCTCCTCCTTTTCTCAGTGTATCAATAATCTTTGGTATCCTTGTCGCTTTTTTACTACGGTCCCGCACGCATTTGTATGATTATTATATAGTAAGTTAAACAAAGCTGGACTTGAATGCCAATTATCAAGGTAAATTGTATGTTCCTTTCCTAGTTAGGGCGCCATTAAGGCTTCCACTATTGTTCCCGATCTTCCAATTTTCTTATTTTGGCTGTTGATTATAGTCGATGACCCGGCGTAAACTACAAGGTCTTGTACAAAACCAGTTCGACAATCACAAAGAATACACCATTTTATCCCAAGTCTACTTCTTTTCGAAGGAATGTATTGTTCGAATCAAAGCCGCCCTTTGTCTGAAGCAAAGAGTTCAAAGTAACCAATTGCTTTTTCTAATCTGCTAATAGTTGGTATAATTTCTGTATTTGCTGGGGTAAATAGGTGTAACATAGGGATGAATGTGTCTGATGTCAAGGAATCGCAATCGTCGTTATTTGTCGTTTTATCGTCGCTCATTGTTCTCTACTTCTGAGTCTGAGGTATTACATATATACCTTCTTTTTTTGTGCTGAGCGAAGTTATCTTCGTTTTCACTCTCGGTATCATATTTGTAATCACATAATCCAATCAAAAATTGAATTCTATTTGAACTCCGTCCACAAATTCTAAGGAGGGTGCAAATAAAAAATAAAAAGCAACTTTTACGCAAACCTAGAACTAAAATTTTTAGATAAACATTTTATTTTATTTATAACCTTAGAATTTATCTCAACTGTAAAAGTCGACAATAATCTATTCAACCTACATGTTGTCCGACTTATATCATTTCAAGAGAGATTTTATATTATAAACCCTGTTTTTGTTATAGTTTTGTGTCTTGCAAATACTTTGTATGCCGAATATGTGTTTAGCAGGTATTAGTACAGTACGAGCCGCTAGATTCAAAAGATATTCTACCGATACGGTAGATTCTGTTTTACCAATGGAGTCAGCGTTGGTGATCACGCGGCTCCGACTATAGTCGGCATGCGTACACACAGTAGGTCTCGCGAACATCGACCATAGCTGGCATCCGTACGCATAGCACTTCGCGTGGCTACCGACTATAGTCTGTTTCCGTAATGAAAGGGTTAGAACATCAAGAAAGGATATGAAATTAGATGTGATTTTAAATGTAATTGGTGTTTAAGGGAATATTCTACTTGCTGTTAATTAAAATATATGATAAGTGTAAGTATATGTATCAATTTGATATAACTAATTAAAACAGTATGGAATGATATAAAACTAGATAGGATTTTAGGTGTAATAGAGCATTTGGAGGGGATATTATATATATACTTAAATAAAATTTATGATAAGTGTAAACATATATACTAATTTGAAATATTTATTAAACACATCATAAAATGATATAAAATTACATAGGAATATGGATGTATTGGAGTATTTAGAGTCTGGTTAGTCTATATATTTAAACACATCATGAACTTTCTATAAATGTAAATTAAATATCCCCTCCAAATACTACGATACTTCTACTACCATACCTACCTAATTATATATCGTTTCACGATATTTTGCATAAACATTTCAATTTAGTGTATATAATTACACATATAATATATCTCAGCTATTTGTGAATAAAATATACTACCGCCCCTATAATGCTCCATTAGCTTTAATCGTCTATGCAATGAATAATGCTTATCTGCTTCTACACTTCTAAAGAATATGAATATTACAGATCCATCAATTGCATGGCGTTTCATAGTGTCCGTGTTTGAATGCCGAAGAGTTCTACTGCTTCATGCAATACGATGGCACATCTCATTTCAACGTTTCCTAGTAAGCAAGTTATGTTCTATGTATAGCATTATGCTTATGTGCTTCTACACTTTAAAATTTTCGTTTCTTCTAGACACCAACTGACCTGGAAGCTTGTGACAGAAAACAAACTGAACATATTTATTGGTACTCTGCTTATATTGGTTGTAACGCCCCAATCTGAACTTAAATTATGTTGGTCTCAGAAGGATATGTATACAAACGATCGAATAAAAAACGCGATGAAGCGCGATCGGTTTATATCGATACTTAGATATTTACATTTCACCATTACTTCCACAGCTAAGACTGAGGACCATTTGTACAAGCTTAGAATTATTCATAACGCAATTTCCCACATTATCAAAATTACTGTTAAGCCCTGTAAAAATGTAATCGACGAAACCATGGTTCCGTGGCTAGGACGCGTCAGTTTTTGACAATATATCCCAGGAAAGCGTTATTAATATGGTACAAGACATTGTAATCTGTGCCTTCCGCAAGGATACACCCACATTATTCTTATTTACGCCGGAAAAAATGCAATGATTGATTATTTCCTCAGTACAGTGGATCGCCACGGGGAACAAACGAAATCTGAAACTGAAGCAGTACCCAAGAAACGTACACATTTTCTGTGGTCGTTCTTGGCACAAGAAAAATGAGACAGCGATGTAAAGAATGTTAGAAATGTACGTCTAGAATAAACGGTAGGCAGTATGTTGCGAATAAGGCGATAAAAGTAAAAACCTATTGTAACCGATGTAAGGGTCGACCGGAACTCTATCCAACATGTTTTGAAAAATTAAATAAAGAAATTAAATAATTATGTTAGGTTTACAATATTGAATTGTTATGTTTTGAAGATTCCATGTCTATTTATAATGTTGAAAATTGAAAAATAAACCTGTTAAGTACTGTCTACTTTCTGAAGTACAAGTGCAACTCATCGTGATGTACGCCTGGACCACAAAATAGACGCCTGTGACTCACCGCTGATGCAAGCCCCCCGCCCCCCCCCCCCCCTCCCAAGAAATATGTGACACACCGGTGATGCATACCGCCCCAAGGAACAGACACGTGTGACCCACCTGTGATGCACGCCGGCATCAATGTGCTAAACATAGAAATTGGATGTGCCATCGCATTGAGTGGAGCATTAGATTAGAAATGCTTTGACAAGCAGATAGTATGAAACTCCCTCCCGTTGCATGGAACTGTGGAATTCACATTATTTTAAAGTGTAGATGTAAATAATCATACTGATATGTATTGAATGTTTACAGCTTACTTTCACTCAAACGGTGAATTAGGAAGCGGCGTCGCATTGCATAGAGCAGTAGAGGTCTATAGCATTGAGACGATGGCACTGTGAAGCGCTATCGTGCTGCATGGAACTGTACAGTTCATATTCCTTTGAAGAGCTCCAGCAGATATGCATAACGCCATGTATAGAAGATTACAGCCTACTTTCCCTGAAACGTTGAAATGAGGTGCGCCATCGCATTGCACAGAGCATCAGAACTCCATTGTTTTGACACGCAGACACCATGAAGCGTCATTCCATTGCATGGAACTGTAGATTCCACATTCTTTGGTAGTGTAGAAGCAGATAAATGTAACATGTTGCATAGAACACTACAATTTGCCATGAATCATTGAAATGAGTTGCGACATTGAATGAAGCATTAGATCTCTATTTCATCGATACATAAACATCTAGAAATGCTACCCCCTTGGAAGGAAATTTAGGATTCACATTCTCTTAAAGCGTCGAAGCATATAAACGTAACGCGTTGCATAGAATATTACTTCTTATCGTAAATGAGATGCTATATCGCGATTTATGAAGCATTAGAACTCTATTGCTTCGATATGTAGACATCTAGAAACACCATTACGTCGCAAGGAAGTGTGGAATTTATATTCTTTTGAAGTGTTGACGAGATACACTTAAAGCGTTCCAATCAATATTACATCTTATCGTGAGTTCTAATACTTCATAAAACGCGATATCGCATCTCATTTCTATGTCCAATGATAGGATGCAATTCAATGCAACGCGTCATGTATATCTCGTGTACCCTTCAGAAGAATGTAAATCCCACACTACCTTGCCACGAAATAGCGTTTCTAGATGTCTGCATTTGGAAGGAATAGAGTTCGAATTCTTCATAAAACGCGATATAGCACCTCATTTCTATGTCCCATGATAAGATGTAATATTCAATGCAACGCGTTTTGTATATCATGTCAATAGTTCAAGAGAATGTAAATCCCACATTTCCTTGCGGCGAAATAGCGTTTCTACATGTCTACGTATCGAAGCAATAGAATCCTAATGCTTCATAAGACGCGATTCCGCATCTCATTTCTATTCTCATGGTAACATGTAATATTCAATGCAGCACGTTATATACACATATCTCGCATATACCTCAAAAGAATGTGAAGCGGCGTTGCTTCGGTTAGCTATAGAATGGAGGAGGAAAGAAGGAAGGAAAAGAGAGGGGAAAAACGTTTCGACCTGGGCATGCTAGTGGACGCATCAGTAAGGCTACCTAGCAGGCCCAGCCTTAGACGCTGGGATATTAGGGACAGGTCAGAACTCCTATATATTGGAAAGTATAGGTTATCGAGTACTTTCAAGAAACTGTAGACCGTGCTGTCCCTCTAGCGGCGAGAGTCGGAGGGCCGCCATGAATGTAAACCCCATACTTCCTTGCCACGGAATAGGGTTTTCAGATGTCTACGTAACGAATCAATAGAGTTCTAATGCTTCGTAAAACGCGATATCGCACCTCATTTCAATGATTCAAGATAAGATGTAATTCAATGCAACGCGTTATGTATATATAGTCAACACTTCAAAAGAATGAAAATTCCAAACTTCCTTACTACGGAAAAGCGTTTCTAGATGTCAACGCATCGAAGCGATAAAGTTGTAATGCTGCTTAAAACGCGATATCGCATCTCATTTCTATGCATCATGATGAGATGTAATATTCAATACAACATGTTATGTATATCTTGTCAACAACTCAAAAGAATGTAAATGCCACACTTACCTGCCACGGAATAGTGTTCCTAGATGTCTACGTGTCGAAGTAATAGAGTTCTAATATTTCATAAACCACGATATCGCATCTCATTTCTATGTCTCATGGTAAAATGTAATATCAATGCGACGCGTTATGTATATCTCGTCAACTCTTCAAAGGAATGTAAATCCCACACTTCTTTCTACGGGATAGTGTTTCTAGATGTCGACGTATCGAAGCAATAGAGTTCTAACTCCTTATAAAAGGCGAAATCGCATCTCATTTCTGTGTCACAAGATAAGATGTAACATTCAATGCAACGTATTATGTATATCTAGCCTACACATCAAAAGAATGTAAATGCCACACTTCCTTGCGACGGAATAGCGATTATAGATGTCTACGTATCGAAGCAATCTAGTTTTTCAATCACATCTTATCATGAAACATAGAAATGAGATGCTATATCGCTTACTATGAAGCATTAGAACTCTGTTACTACGATATTTAGATATCCAGAAACTTTATTCCGTAGCAAGGAAGTGTGGGATTTACATCTTTTGGAGTGTACATGCAGATACGCGAATCGAGTTGCACTGAGCATTACATCTTATCACGAAGCATTGAAATGAGATGCGACATCGCGTGGAATGAAGTATTAGAACTCTATTGCTTCGACACGTAGACATCTACAAACATTATCCCTTTGCAAGGGTGTGTGGAGTTCACATTCGTTGGAAGTGTAGAATAGAATAACGTAACGCATTGCATGGAATATTACATGTTACATTAAACATTGATTTAAAATCGCAATATGGCGATGAATGTAGTTCCTTCCTATTTAAAGTGAAACATTGAGATCTATTTATAATTTAATCGAATTTAATTACCATTTGATTCAAATTGACAATGATAATCTTCCATAGTTCAACAGTTTTGTTAGCTGTCCTAAGGAATCCACAGCTCAGTACTTGTAAAATGGACGCCAAACAAACAGCCTAACCAGACGAAATCAAACCGATCTTTCAATACTAATATTATTATGTTTAACTTGTCCTGCAAACTATTAAAATGCCCTTCGAACAGTGCTTATTCACTTCCTTCCTCCACTGTTTACAATACGTATGTTTCATTTACTATGAAAACGGTAGGTATTATCGCATTTCTTTACTTTTTGTAACCTTCAATGGCTTCATGTGACAGGTCGTTGAACTCGTTTTAAAATGCTCTATCGTATTACGGAAGAATGAACATAGCAATTCATTTTAAGTAATAAAGGTGACCTTCAAATGCGACCTCCACTTACAAAAAAACTATTTTCATCAACGGATGGGCCCTTTGTGTTGTGCAATTTTATATCAGCAAAAATTTCTATGAAACTTATATTTTTGAGAACATCTGAGGTGCTAGTTATTACTGTCCAATCCTGTATATTGTTATGGATATGTCCAGCAAGGCAACGATGAACAAAGTTAAATTTAATATTACGATGATTATTATACTATTTATAATATATTTGTTTTTCTGGAATTTAGCCAAAAAACAGTGTTCACGATGTCGGCAAATGAATGTATTTGCATTAGAATGACAAGAGCTGACAATTGCGAAAGTAGAATATTTCTTTACTCCGCTAACCAAATCATTGCAAACGTTAAGTAAAGTGCGTGTCTTCCAAAACAGTCAGATGTAAATTACGATACAACGTTTCCAAGAAATGGTACGTGTCAGTCTCTTTCAATTTCCGTTTGTGTAATCAAAGGAAATTTAATTGAAATATCCGCAAAATTTAAGGACAAAGGTTATTATAATTTTACGCAACATATATGATGGTGATAAAGGATAAGTATACGGAACTGAAAATGGAAAGCAGCGAGCAGAAAAATAAATTGATGAACTGCAAAGTAGATTCATACATCCCTCAAATGATGCTTCTACGTCTATAAAATCTGTTAAATAAACAACTATTGCAAAAATCAGGTATAATCAATATTATTCCTACTTAAAACCTATAACAGAATTGGATCGACATGGATATAAGACAGGAATTTATATGTATACTTTCTATGCAAAGGCAAATATTTCAAACAGAAAAAATGTATTACTTACAAATTACTTATGTTCGTAGAGATCTTACTAATTCAGACTTCTCGTCTTGCAGAACTAATCATTCCTTTAACATGAAAAGGGGTTATGGAATAGGAAAAGGTTTTCATATTTCATAGCCTTACTCGCTACGTCGATTGGATCACATTACAGGGGACACTAATTCCATCTACACCTTTAGACATTAAATATATAATTGCAACAACATATTTAATACCGTTTTAATAGCATTGCCTAATTACTTACATCTATGCCTAATAAATATATGTTAATAGAATAAGTTGCTTTACAAAAGAGTAAAAGAATCTGAGGATTACAAATTTGAGCATTACATAACAAAAGTGCATTACATATATAATGTTACATGTAACAAAAGATGAAGACCAAAATATCATACGTAAGTAGAATCCATAATGCGGACATAGAGATACAGAAACGGCAAAAATTCCAAATTAAATTCCAGTAATTAACAAAATTCAAAAAGGGGGAGAGAAAATCTATCTCCTTGATGATGATAAGAAACAAGTCTACCTCATGCACTACAATATCCCGCAAACATACCATATCAATATCATGCAAACAACCAGCGATTGGTACGCCAAGCACAACAGATGGAACGAATTCCGTGGCAGAACTGTGCAAAGACAATGACCCTACTCAGTTCTCGTAACGGCATACTCACAGTACTGTGGCGATATGCGTATCACGGCACTATTAATGCACCGCGATATAGCACACGGTCGTGGCAGTAACACTATCAGCTGACCATAGCTACATGCGTGGTAGTGGCGTAGGCTGGCATTTACTAATGGGAAAACTGATTCCATAAAAATTATAAGCGAATATGAAAAATGACTAAACCAAGCAATTTATTTATTTTGATTCCAAAATATATACACCGGCGCGAAACAAAGATGTAAGAACTCGATTTAATTATTTTCTATAAACTAGCTCAATACGGCGATTTTCTCGATAAAGTCGTTAATTACTTTATCATAAAAATATATACATTTATTTTCTATGTATTTTTCTCAATTCATCGTTACAAATTCATGCAATTGAGGGTTATATTAAATACGATGACAACATTATACTTAAGAAACTGCACAAGATGATGCTAGGGACGCAACAGCATGTATTTTTATTTTATAAGTAATATTTTATCATATAAGTAATATTTTTAGTTTATGACAGGTTGAAAGAAATATATATGACTCTCTCAATAACTATAAATATTGGAAAACAACTATCAAAATGTCTGCCAATACTCATATGTTGAACATCTAGTGATATCTAAGGGTTTTAATTTGTATGAAACCACAGGTTCCCCAATACCAAATGTGACCCAACGTCATTGCTGAGAAGATTCATGAATTGAGCGATGACACGTGTTTCACGATGGTCCAGGCGCTGCGCGATTCACACGGCGTTTTATGTTAGTCTAGAACGTGCTGGTTACAAGTTCTCACATTTTAACTAACGAATCCGGTCACAGATGGCTACGGATCAACTGACACTCCTCCGAAGTGACAATACAGTGCTGGTATGGAGTCGCCACCATTTTGCCGTTTGTTATCTTGGATGCTTTTTAGAGCATTACTCGGAATTGAATTTATGCATAACTGCATAGAAACGATATCATATACTTTCATAATCAATGAGATATAAGAATATAAAACGAAGATCTATCTACTCGTACCAAGAGTAAAGATAGTGTTTGATACTCAAGGTTCGTTGTAAATTACAATCAAGCAGTTAATATATCAAATCACAGCACATAGTAAATCACTGAAAGTATAATGATAGGAATAGTAAGAAAAACATGTTTATTTGTTAGATGTTTATAAATTCAAATTTAAAAGTCCAAGTCGCATTTAATATACTATTGTTTAACAAGGTGATTTAATCTTGATTCAAATAGGCGTGGAGAACTAGCTGGTACTTCTGTCAATGTAATTTCATTTCTGCTGGATACAGTAAAAACACATTTGCAATTTAAGCAAGGTTTCACTAGATCTGTCGGATTTTCCAAATTTTAGAATGGAATGATGGCAGTAGTAGTTGGTTCAGCGCCAGGTGATAAACATATACAACAAGCAAAGTAACGTAAACGGATTTAAGATGTTCAAGATTATATAAATGAAACTGTGGCGGCCTTTCAACTATCGCCACTAGAGGGACAGCTCAGCCTACAGTTTCCTGAAAGTACTCGCTAACCTAACCTTTCCAATATATAGGAGTTCTGACCTGTCCGTAATATCCCAGCGTCTAAGGTAGGGTCTGCTAGGAAGCCTTACTGATGAGTCCAATAGCAGGCCCAGGACGAAACGTTCTTCCCCTCTCTTTTCCTTCCTTTCTTTCCTCCTTCATCTTTATAGCTACACGAAGCATGCCGCTTCAAAACTATTACACTTTTATAATCCATGTACCGTTTCTGTTCTTTGTAACTTACAAAGAGTCTTAAGAATGTAACGCAACGTAAAGAAGATTGGAAACAGAGAAAGCAGGCCTTAATCTCAGATAAAGGAACCTTGGATCTGTTGGTTATCGTGGTTACTGGCGTGCTATGTTAAGGGATATGTCTTTTCAGTTTTAATTTTCTGAACGAGAACAATTCAAATAAATTTGCAGTCGACACATTGGAAAAAAATTTCTTCCAGTGAAAAATGCTGTATGCAGTGCAATAGCAACTTAACATCCCCTTGATATTCTACAGAAAACTTTATGTCATTTTCCTCGATTTACTAGAATCGAAACTATGAAATCTATTATGTAGGTTTTCTGCAACTGCTACCATACACACACGCGCACGTACATACGAAATCCATCAAGATTAAAGATACTGTATATCTATTGGCTATTACATGGATAAATTGTAGAATTCCATTTGTAATTGATAATTAGATTATAAACATTTACATGTTTTTATCAGAAATTTAAGTACGTCAAAATTGCAGCACGCAGATGTGTAAATATCACTTTGCGATCTCATTTCATTTTGGCAGTTATACTTATATATGAGGATCCATCCAGGCATAAAGCTTGATAATCTTTTAACTATAAAATAATTATGGAACATTAGACTTTTTGCTAGCGTTGGTCCATTTTATCATTTTCGGAACTTATGAAGCAGCTAGAACTATAATAACAATGTACTTTATATCTTTTCTCATTGTTTCCGAAGAAAATATTAGATATGAATAACTATGTTCATTTTATTATAAATGTATGAGTAAAGTTCAATCTACATAAATAAACGTTTTCAAACGTAATTTATTTAATTTTTATCATTTAGCGTTACAAAATGTATTACAAAAATATATAAAAATATATTTCACTTTAGTTGTTTCTAATATTTTAAATATTTTATATTATCATATTAAACTTTTACAAAAAGTAACAAAATTTTTATAAGTAGGAATAATTTTTCCTTAATTAGATAATATGTCGGTTCTTTTTAAGAAGGCGGTATTTAATTTTTCAAAGTAAGTTTCGACTTTAAATTGACCACTAATTTGTCTAATTTCATTGCTTTTCGTAGATCACCGCTAATTTTCAACTTTTCCATTACAGCTTTGTCCATGCAAATTTTAATTCTCCGAAAGATATATAATATTATGTTATTAGTAAAATTATTTTGCATTTTTAATTAATTGAAACGTAAAAAATATATTTTTTTTATGAGAAAGCATTGCGAGGAAATTTTGGGAATCCATTGCTAATGTTGTACCTAGTGGTTGACTAGGTTCTCCTCTCGCTGCCGCACCCTTTACTATTTTTGAGATCCAAAAACCGTGTACCAACTTTGTCACCGTTAAAATTTACGAAATTTACATATTGTGAATTTTGCGAAAGTGATGTTAATTAACTCTTGAATTATGTTTGGTTGGGCGATTAATCAGACTGATCTATGAGAAGCTGTAATGTACGAGGACTAATAAATTTTCTTTTAACATAATGAACAATACAGTATTTGAGCTTACACTTTTGTTAACAATCTCGCTGTTCAAATTAGTTTGGATGACAATTAATATTTGCATGATCTTTTCCTCTGATTTATCTGTATAATTTGTTCGTTCTTTTCAATTGTCATATATAATTATTCAAATCTATATGTTCTAGGAAGGAATCAGGCAACAAGTTAACTTATCAATAATATTTATATTCTGTAAAATAAATTGATTTGTTTACTAAAATATAAATTATACATTCATGTATTAATTTTAAACCTTTAGTTAATTATTCACACCTGGATTACACGCATAATGGGTAAAATCAGACATTCCTTCAGTTTTTCAATATCGCCTCATAGAATAAAGACTGATTAGTAACAGATTTACTGTCTTTGCAAAATAAAAGTGTACATTGCATCACCCATTATTTCCAGCTTCCCACTATAATTTTGTGATTCTTTGTGGTGTTTCTTGTGATTAATAATCCATAAATTATCGATGACTGGAGTTACCAACAACCGATAACGTATATTACACACGAGTGGTGTAACCAATAGTAGGTAACTCAAGACTAATCAACGACTGGAGTTTCCTGCGGTCGAAAACTCACGATATATGGACAATAGGTGATGCATGAGGTCGATAACTCATGATATTATAACGGCCGGTATTACCAATAGTCGGTAATTCAAGAACTATCGACGGATGACATTGCCAATTATCGATAATCCCTCTCTTACTTGGCATAACTTAATCTAACATCATCTAAACTTAATTTGAACCAAACTAACCTCAGTTACACCTAATCGGACTTAACCTGCCTTCACTCAAATCTAACCCAACCTAGCACAATCTAACTTTACCTCTTTTAAACATAAACCAATCAAACCAACGCTTTCTTAAATTTAATCCAACATAACTGAGCTACATGCAAACATTCCCAAATATAACCCAACCTAACCTAACCTAGCGTAACCGAACTAAATCAAACATAATCACACTTCCATCTCGTTTCAGAAGCAATATATATGTATATATCGACAGGTTTATATTGATACTTAGATATTTTCATTTCACCAACATTTTCACGGCAATGACTGCACCGTTTGTATAAACTCAGAATTATTGTTAACGAAATTTGCCACACTTTCAAAATTACTGTTAAGCTCTGCAAAAATATTGCAATCGACGAAACCATGGTTTCTGGCGAGGACGCCTCAGTTTTTGCCAATATATCCCAGGAAAGAGGCATAAATATGGTATAAGACATTGTAAACTGTTCCTTCCGGAAGGATACACCAACAACATTCTTATTTACGCCGGAAAAAATGCAACCAGAATAGTTAGAGCACATGTGCATGCTGTAGTTATGACCTTGAAGGTTGAATTATCATTTGGACGCCGCGTATTATACGCAGATAATTTTGATAATAGTGTCCCATTGGCCAAAGAACTTTAGAAGAAACGTCCCATTGGCAAGAAGGAACATTTATTTGTGGTACAGTAAAAATTAATAAAAAATTTCTCCCGCTGCAGGCCAAACGGAAACAGCAACGGGGTGGCTTTATGTATTTTCAAAATGGGAGCGGCTTTAAATTCTTCAAATGGACGGATAAGAGGCCGGTATGCATGCTAGCTACTTCTGAAAACAACAAATGTGTTATTGTCCAGGGTAATAATTATAAGTTAAAGCCGGTCATGTGTTCCTTTATAACAAAGCTACGGAGGGGTTTGACCATCCGACCAGATGTCTTCTTATCACAGTTGATTACGCAGAACAGTAAAGTGGTATAGAAAAATAGTTATCGAATTAGTATGCGGGACTTCTCTCGTCAATGTCTATTATATGCATAGAAAATGGAGTATCAAAGGTATGAAAATATTAAACTTCCGGGAAAAAATTATTAATTGCCCGAGAACTTACACATTTTCTGCGGTCGTTCCAGGGACGCGCGAGAAAAACGAGACAGCGATGTAAAGAATGTTATAAACGTATGTCTAGGATAAATGGTAGGCAGTATGCCGCGAATAAGGCGAGAAAAGAAAAAACCTGTTGTAGCCGATGTAAGGGCCAACCGGAACTATACCCAACATGTTTTCAAAAATTACATATAAAAATTAAGTAATTATGTTAGGTTTATAATATTGATTTGTCATGTTTTAAATATTAATTATATATAATATTAATATTTAATATTATTTTCTAAATTTAATATTAATATTTACTATTAATTATATAATTAATATTAATTGTAATGTCTGTTTATAATGTTGGGAATTGAAAAATAAACCTATTTGGTACTATCTACTATGTGAAATATAAGTTCGACCCATCGTGATGCACGCCGGCTCACGAAATAGACACGTGTGACTCACCTGTGATGCACGCTGGCGTCAACGTGCTAAACGTAGAAATTAGATGTGCCATCGTATTGCGTGGCGCATTAGATCACTACAGCTTTCACAAGCAGACAATATGAAACCCCAGCCCGGTGCAAGGTACAGTCGAATTTAGATTCGTTTGAAGTGAAGAAGTACGTAAGGATAATGCGATACATAGGACATTACAATATTCTTGCTTTCGAACGTTGAAATGAAACACTTCACCACACAGCATGTAGCATTAGAACTCTATTGCTTATACACATAGACACCATGAAACGCCACCCCGATGCAGTTATCTGTTGAATTTGCATTCTTTTGAAGTATAGAAACAGATCAACAAAACGCAAAGCGTACGAAGTTATATCTAACTTACTTTGAATCGTTGAAATGGTTTGCACCATCGCATTGCATGGAGAAAGAGAACACAATTGCTTTGACACACAGACACTTTAAACCGCCATCCTGTTGCATGGAACTGTATAATTCACATTCTTTTCAAGATCTTCAGCAAATAAGCATAGTGCTATATATAGAAGATTCTAGCTTACGTTCTTCGAAACATTGAAATGAGATGCGCCATTGCATTGCATGGAGCCTTAGTACTCTATTGCTTTTGACAAGCGGACACTACGAAGTATCATACCGTGCATGGAACTGGCGAATTCACATTCTTTTGAAGTGTACAAGCAGATGAGCATAATGCTATTCATAGAAGATCGCAGCTTACTCACTTTGAATCGTTGAAATATGATGCGACATTGCATTGCATGGAGCATTCGAACTCTACTGTTCTGAAACGCTGACAGTATGGAGCGCCATCCAGTCGCATGGAGCCGTAGAGTTCACATTCTCTAAAATTTTAGAAGCAGATATATATAACGCCATGCATAAAAGATTACAAATGATATACATTGAAACGTTGAAACGAGATGAGCCATCGCAATGCATGGAGCATTAGGACTCTCCTCATTTGACACGCAGACACTGTGAAGCGCCATCCCGTTGCTTGAAACTGTAGAATTCACATTCTTCTGGAGCGTAGAAGCTGATAAACATGATGTTATGCATAACAGCATACTGCTGTTTGATTATTTCACATGTCAACGGAGAAACAAAAATGAATCTTGAGTTAGGAAATAGAATCCAGTATATAAACTGTGAAATAGTTCTGTCGGTTTGAGTAGGGTACATGACTGTTTATACCTAATGGCCTGAAAAGAGAACACGTGCAGACTTTGCGTCGTCTATTTCTTTAAGAAGGAGGACCCTATGTTTCCTATGCGGAGTCCTCACAATTATTAGAGCTTTTTAAAAACGTAAAGATGTACCTTCAAATCTTAAGAATAATGTTACAGACTATAAAGAACTTTCGACAGTATTTCATTTATATTTACCCATAATTCAATAGGTTATGGACCCAGTTTACGTATTTTAATAGTATTAACATTTTAGTAGACATTCTCTTTAGTGATTACTTTCGTGTATCTGATTATGTGATCATAAGTGTGATATCAGAAGTATAAATAAGTGATTAAACTATAAATGAAACGTTATTGGTGAATATAAACCTTTCTTTAAGAAAAAAAGAGAAATATAGAAAGTGCAAAAACCAGGAGGAACATTAAACAATTTGATGGTGATCGCTACAATATGTGACAATTGAGAATTTGTGCACTGTTAAGCGAATTGGATAATTATTGATGACCCCATTCCAGCAAAAATAAAAAATAACTGAAAATTGGAGGAAAGCAGAGAGGATTGCGAAAGGTGTCATTGCTGAATATTTGGCAGATTTCTTTTTGAGCTTCGCAAATAATGCGAAGACTGCTGCTGAAATTTTGCAGAAATTGTTTATTATTCATTCAGATGTATGTGGTTTTATTATTCCTTCAACTATTAACAGAAAGAATTATTTTCTCCTGTTTGTGGACGAATATACACTTTACCGTGTAACATATCTGATTACATATAAATCAGAAATATTTTCTGCATTTAAAGATTTTGTAACTAAAAGCGGGGCTCATCTTAATTTAAGAATTGTTCACTTGTGTAGCGATAATGGCAGAAAATATCTGACAAGTGACACGAAAGATTATTATGTAGAAAAAGGTACTAGTTACCATCTAACAGTTCCACGAACCCCCCAATTGGTGTTTCTGAGAGAATGGTCAGAACCATAACAGAAAAGGCACGCAGGATGATAACTGGTACTAGTTTAAATAAAGTGTTTTGGGGGGAAGCAGCTTTAGCTGCGACGTATTTAATAAACTTAAGCCCAACAAAGGCTTTAAAACAAAGTAAAACGCCATTTGAAATGATGCTTGATAATAAGCCAAAAGTAAAGTATTTACGAATTTTCGGTTCCACAGCTTATATTCATGATAAGACCTGAGAAACCTTGTTTGATGAAAAATCTTGGAAGGGCAATAGAAATCATGGCTGCAAACAACGGGATGGCGCTGCACAGAGTCTGCTTGTCAAAACAGAAGAGGTCTAATACTCCATGCAATTGAAAGGCGCATCTCACTCCAAATTTTCAAAGTAAGTAAGTTAAAACTTCTAAGCAAAGCATTATGCTTATCTGCTTCTACATTTCCAACGATTGTGAATTATACATTTCCATGGAACAGAATAGCGCTACGTAGTGTCTACTTGTCCAAGCAATATAATTCTAATGCCATATGCAATTCAGGGCCAAACGCTTTTCAACGTTCTAAAGCAAGTAAGTTGTAGTATTCTATGAATCGCATTATCCTTATCTAGATTGCAAAATAATGTGAATTTTACAGTTCTTTGCAACGGGATAGGATTTTATATTGTCCAGGACTAAAAACAGTAAAGATCTAATGCTACATGCAGTGCGATGACGCATCTTATATTAACGTTCCGAAGTAAGGAACCAGTATTCCTCTATGCATAGCAGCATGCTTATCAGCTTTTACACTTTAAAGTTCTGTGAATTCTACAGTTCCATGCAAGGGGATGGCGCTCCGTAGTATTTGTGTGTTAAAACAATAGTAGTCTAATTCTCAGTGCAAGACGATGGAGCATACCGCTTCAACGTTTGAGGGTAAGTAAGCTGTAATCTTCCTTGCATAACATATTGCTTATCTGTTTCTACACTTCAAAATAATGCGAATTCTACAATTTCATGCGACGGAATGGCACATTCATTCTTGTTCGGACACTTGTTGTAATTCACTCAACGATACATCTGGCTACCAAACCCCTCATTTCACAAATCCTGCAAAATCCCTATTAAACACAGCAGAAATAAACTTATAAAGCAACAAGCTGTCGTCTCATCATAAATTTCAAAATCAAGTCTTCGTAGTGAATGTTCAAATTGTGTATACCATGTAGCTGGCCGTTTTATTGTTTTATTTCCTGCTCCTCACATCAGTTGCACCTGATCTACAAACCATGGTCCCACTCTTCGCGCCTTCTTCTCTCCTCCCAGTTCCCTAGAAAGAAGCAAATTTACAGATTTTCCACCAATAACGTCTCATCAAATTGCGACACCCTTGATCACTCCTCGACACGAATTCACATTAAAGGAGTCGAACTTCATGGCTGATGAACTTAGTAGAAATTCAGATTCAGACACGTCAGAGAACATGAACAACACTAAATATTCGTTAATGCATTTTCATTTAAATATAATTGTTTGTTAAGGAATCGTTCATTCAAATTGTATCTACCTCCTTCCCTATTACTGTAACATGTATTAGAGTGCACGTTGTAACGGCGATGAAAAGGTTCTTGACGAAGATTTACGCCCTTCATTGGTTTATCAACCGAAAATGAGCCTCGCCATAACGCGTGCATTTTGATCATTCGAGCCTGATTCAAAATCCGGCAGACCGCGAGTTATAAAAACGAACAGTTAAAATCAGTGATGTGAGTGCCCGAACTGCAGTGTCATTCAATCAACACTTAGCAGCAACAAGTCAGACATCCCAGCGGATCCAGACATAATAGCAGATCCCAACAAACCTGATATCTTCACATCGAAAAAGTAGACTCGTTCATTCGTCAATTCCTTTCTTATCCATATTCCACGATGACAACCCGATCGCTCGAAAAAGCTCAGTCCAATCCTTATGAAATTATTCTCAGTTCCCTGCTGCGTAAATGCGATATCATATTTGGTCACACCACTGCCTTCACTTTCACCACTGCGACTTCTAAACACATGCAAAAGGATTAGAGCAACCGGGCATACGTTTACCAAAAACCCACCTTTACGCGTTAGCTGAAACATGGAAGAGATTCGTTGACATTCAATTTGACTTCGAAGAATTACACGAAAGAGAAACGTCACGTCGCTACAAAATTCAAAACAACTACTTCTCTATCATAACTCGTGCCGAATCCTTAATCAAGAGAAGACTTCCGAAGACGAGACGAAACACGTTCGAATCATCGGCCACTTTCTCAACCATCCCATATGCCGTTAAATTACCAGAAATGCAACTTCCAACATTCGATGGAACATACGAAAATTGAGTATCATTATATGTTGTATCTCATCGATCATCGATCGCAACGACAACCTAACTCCAGTTCAAAAATTGCAATAACTGCCGCCGACATTAACTGGAACGGCCGCTGTGTGCATCGAATAGTTAGCACAACGTATGCAAATTACAGCGACACGATTGAGTTATTGAAAGGTAAATTCGAATATATAAGACGGGCTGCCTTTAAACATTGTGATACAATCTAATATATCCCAAAACTGCCAAGAGACACTGCAGAAACATTAGGCAATATCGTCGACACCATCAACCAACATCTTCGCGCACTAAAAAATTCCGCAAAAAAGTATCTCGCAATGGAACATTTCTACTTTCTATCATACGAACAAAGAAAAATGCTAATACATTGTTCCAATGGCAACTCACGGTAAAGGACAACAAGGTGCCGCCTTACATGGATCATCTAGAGTTTCTGGAGAAACGAGCCAACTGTGTACCAGAGATGAACGCAAAAGCAAGTTCAACCGCAAGTCGAGTCAACGGAAAACCATCGGACCATTCAGGCTCCACGAATCAACGTACTAAGTGAAACCAGGTGTTCGTGTCACAAGGACATTGTAATGGCGATTAAACCGAAAGCTGGACAAACAGGACAATCATAGGAACCCAAAAGTGTTCAGTATGGCACGGAGGAATCAGCATCTAGGCATGTGAAGAACTTCACGGGCTCTCAGTCCATGACCGCAAGGCAGCTGTCGAAAAGGCTTCACTATGCGTAAATTGCTTGTGCAAGGGACACAAATATAGCCTGTGCCACAGGGGTCCCTGTCGCATACGTAACAAGCAATACCACACAATACTTCACCAAGCGCAAAGCACCTGGAAACAAACTACTTCTAAACCGCCAACCATCATTCCACACGAATAACAAGAACCGATAACGAACGAAGAATCTTCAATGTCCGAATGGCTTCAGGATGTTGAGGCACGGAATTAAGGGGGACATCAAAACGTATTTGTCGTCTATTCAGTCACGAATGAATTACTCGTAACCACACAAATTCACCTTTTAATCTCGCGAATCTCGGCATTCCAAGAAAACGCAGCTCCGTACCCACCGCTGTTCTAAACACAATGTACACAATAGCAAAACACTCCACCACGGCAACCTTTAAAGCAAGAGTCAGAGATTATGAACAAGATCTGATCTTTCTTACAGTCGCAAATATCTCATCATTCATTCCCAATCAACTCATTGATCATTCGGCTATCAAGATTCCAAGAAATCTACAACTAGCCGATGCAACTTTTTATCGTCCAGCGCCAGTCGACCTGCTCCTCGGCGCTTGAGTCGCCCTAACGTTTCTACAGATTTAAATCTTCAAAAAACATGGTTCGGATGTGTAACCGGAGAGAGTGCTCTAACCACGTCCCCAACTTATAATATCATTCCACCACGTTACTACGTTAGTAGTTACTATTGTTCGCGTCCTTTCGAAGTATAGAAGCAGCCAAGCATAATGCTGAGCATAGAAACTACAGCTTACTTACTTCGATACGTTGAAATGTGATGCGTTAGTGCATGACACAGAGCATTAGAACTCCACTGCTTTTACACACAGACACTATCATGCGAATACCCATTGCATGGATATGTAGAATTCACATTCTTTTTAGGTGTAGAAGCAGGTAAGCATTATGCTATGCATAAAAGGTTACAGCTTGCATACTTTGATACGTTGAAACTCGGTGCGCCATCGCATTGCATGGAGCATTAGAACTCTACTGCTTTGACACGCAGATACTATGAAGCGCCATTCTGTTGTATGTAGCGTTGAATTCACATCCTTTTAAAACGCCAAAGCTGATAAACATAATACTATGCATAGAAGATTACAGCATACTTTGAAACGTTGGAATGAGTTGCGCAATCGCACTGGATGGAGCAATAGAACTGCATTGCTTTGACACGCAGACACTATGAAGCGCCAGTCCGTTGCATGGATCGGTAGAATAAACGTTCATTAATATTGAATTATTGGTAGTAATAATAAATGAAAAGCTGCCCAGAGTTCTTTATAGTCTTTAACATTATACCTAAAGTTTGAAGGCACGTCCGTACGCTTTGAAAGCTCTATTAATTTTGCGGATTCTGCATAGGAAATTTAGGGTCCTCCCCACCAAAACAGAATTGACGACGCAAAGTGTGCACGTGTTATTCTTTAAGGCCTCTAGGTATAAACAGTCGGGAACCTTACTCGAACTGATAGAGCTATTCTACAGTTTATATACTGGATTATATTTCCTAACACAAGATTCACTTTTGTTGCACCGTTGACGTGTGAAATAATCCGACACAGACAACCATAGAATCACATTCTTGACAAATGTAGGAGCAGATAAGCATAATGCGAAGCATAGAGGATTACAGTTTACTTACTATGAACCGTTGAAAAGCGGTGGGCTATCGCTTTGCATGGAGTATTATAAATCTATAATTTTGAGATGTAGACAATGTGAAGCGCCATCCTGTTGCATGGATGTGTAGAATTTACAAACTTATGTAGTAAAGAGCAAATAACCATAACGCTATGCATGGATTACAGCTTACGTACTTTGAAACGTTGGCATGACATGCGCCATCGCGTTGCATGGAGATTAGATATTCAATGCTTTAAATCACAGAAACTATGAAGCGCCATCCCATTCCAAAAAACTGTAGAATTCAAATTCCTCTGAAGTGCAGAAGCAAACAAGCATAATGTTATGCATAGAAGGATACAGCTTACTTACTTTGGTACGCTGAAATGAGATGCGTCATTGCGTTGGAGGGAGCAGTAGAAATCTATTGCTTTTACACGCAGATATTATGAAACGCCATTCAATTGCATGGAACTGTAGAATTCACATTCTTTTGTAGTGTAGATGCAGATAATTGTAATGCTATATATAGAAGATTACAGTTTACTTAATTCGGAACGTTGAAATGGGATGGGACATCGCGCTGCATGATGTATGAGAAATGTGTTTCTTGGACACGTAGAGATCTGGAAACGATATTTAGTTGCAAGCAAGTGTAGGATTCACATTCTTCTAAAGTTTAGATGCAGATGAATATAACATATTGCATAGAACATTGTAATTTACCATGAACCATTGAAATGATTTGCGACGTTACGTTGAATGAAGCATTAGATCTCTATTTCGTCGACACGAAGACATCTAGAAATGCTAACCTATAGAAAGCATCTTTAGGATTCACATTCCTCTGAAGCGTGGAAGCAGATGAACGTAACGCATTGCATAGAATATTACATCTTACCTACTTTGAAACGTTGAATTGAAATGCGCTATCACGATCTATGATGCATGAGAATTGTAATGCTTTGGTACGCAGACACTATGAAACGCAATATATATATTGTATAAGTCGATCATTTACTTTTATCGCCCCAGTTCGCTTTCTTTCCATCGAGGCTTGCAAATCCTTCTTCGTTATTCTTGTAATTCGTACATTGGAAGAAATGTAGTACGTATTGATGGTCCGACGCTGAAAATATCTCAAACACTTCTGCTTTACGCAACATAGCGTATATGCAACTTCCTATCAACATTATGTCTATTTTTTATTTGTTTCGGTTCTTAAAGTATGTATAGTCTTCTTTCGGACTCGTCGCGATTAGATCGTTTCTTAGAGCCATTTTGATGATCTTTTCCTCTGTATGGTTGCTCTTCTTATTACCCCAGATTACCGATTTTTCGTTCAGGTCACCTGCGATTACACTATTCTGTTTGCTTTCTCTCCCTTTCCTATGTTAACTACAATATCGTTTATATACTCTTCGATTTCTTTCCGTTCCTGTTCAGCGAGAAGTAGCAGCTTATAACTTTTGTTCCTTCGAGCATTGCATGAACGATTCCTGTTGAGGAGTATGTGGTGCCATATGTGAAACATTTTTCGATTAACGCCGGTTATCAGGTATTCTTCTATCTTGTGTGCTTCCGATATTATTACCACGTCTGTCTCTTGAATCATTCGCATTTGCTGCATGATATCTTGCGCGATTCTGCATTTGTTCAGACCGATTTGTAAGACTTTCAATTCCATATCTGCTTCTCGTTCCTTACTATCAACGCCTTTCTGTAGGCCGGACAATTAAATCTCTGGTAACGTGTCTGATGTACGGATTCCTTCTTCCTGCCTCGCTGCAGGTGATACATTTTGGTTTAATCGCGATGCAACCGATCATCGTATAAATCTGGGATCCGCATTTTCTGCAGGTTCCCTTATTATATTTGACTTGTTCGCAATTTCTGCCGATATGTCCCAGTTTATGGCATTTGAAGCATCTCTCTATTTTCGGTAGTACTTTGCAGAGACATGGTGTTAATGCTATTATAAGTCGTTTGACCTTCTCCAGCTCTTTACTGTATTCCTGTTCAAACTCAACTAACGCGACTCGGTTGCCTCTTCACGTTTGTTTTAACAACTTGTCGTTTATACCGCTATCCTTTCCTACGATTATTTTCAGTGTTCGCTTTATGTACTCCTTTATTCTTCTCTGGTCGCCTAACGGGTATATGTCCCTTCGTTGGAGCATTATATTCGCATTTGTATATTATACTTCGAAAACGTTTTTCAGAGTTTCTTTTATCGTCTTTACTTTGTTCTCTATGCCTGTTCTTTTGTTAAATTCTAAGATTATATCTCCCGCTCTCGATTTCCCTGCGTCATCTTGTCGTATTTCTGTCGTTTTTTTTTGCTTCTCCTCATCTCACTGTCTGTCCTCGAATGTTTCCTGCTCCTTTAATTGCTTCATTTTTTCTGTACCGTTCGCCACTAGTTCTATCATGTATTCGATGTCAGATTTTTTTATGTGCCTGATCATTTCCATTAACATTTTCTAATATGTCATTAGCTTCGCCATATCCTTGCTCAGAATATCTATCATTACGTCTGATGTGTGACTGCCTATTCGTCTATTTAAAAGTGTAGGTGTTATTCTTATCGGTAGCTTTCCCATTATCCTGCTCTTTTTTTTGGTTCCCTTACTACGGCTCCTGATGCTTCTCCTTTCCTGTTTGTGCTTCCTTTCGAGGCTTTTTTTTTCTCCTTTATATACGCTTTTTGTATTCTTTTCTATTTCCTTATTCTTTAACCTTCTGCCAGGATCCGATGGGGCTGATTCCGAATCGCGAGCCAGTAGCACATCTCAGCAGCATATGCAAGCAGCCTCAATCACGCCGATGTTGGGTGCAGCAGTCCCTCCGTCATCCTTCTGTCTGCCCTGATGCGGGCGAAGAACTCCTAGGGCCATTTAGATTTCCGCGATTAGTGATATTGATTCGTTCAATCTAAATTAATATTTTCTTTCTAAGTTTCTCGATTTTTTTACTTTCTCTCACGATATTGCCTATTTCGTTGTACCTTGCCCTTACGGCATGGTATATAATTTGTTGTTTGATATTTCTAGGATTTCCTCTTAATAAATGCAATGTTTGCACAGATTCTCTTTTCCCTTCTCTTTAGTTACGTTGTTGTTATTTTATGCTCTCTACACTCCACATTTCCTCCCTGCACCATGTCGGAACCGGCGTTATACAATTACTTCAGAATGGCGCCCCGGTCTTGCTACCCTGAGATCGAGTGTTCTCCCTTGCATTCGTTGATTTATATATGTCATATATTAGAGAATATTTCCTCTTACCCTTTGTATTTTCCGAACTACGTTTATTTAGGTGTATATGCCATACGATTTCCATACGATTTTTTAGTAAAGTTTCATTCTTTTCCGACTGTTCGTTTTCATTTAGCCGAAGGCACTCTTAGATTCGATACGGAGTCATTACATTACGCTACAGTACATTACATTACGTAAATGAACGTTCAATAGGAGCGGGTCTCTGCTACATTAAACGCGATATCGCATTTCATATCAACAGATCGAACTATGAAACTAGAGTTTAATGCTCTAAACATCACACTATGCTTATCTGCTTCTACGCTTCAATTGAATGTAATTCCTACACTTCCTTCCAAAGGGATTGCGTGATCAGATATCTAGTTTTCGAAGCAATAGAGTTCTATTGCCTCATACAACGCGATGTCACACCTCATTTCAATGCTCCATGATGATGAAACGTTCAATGCAAAGCTTTATTTTTATCTCATCTATACGTCAAAAGAAAATAAATCCCATACTTGCTTGCTACGGGATAGCGTTACTAGATGTCTACGTATCGAAGCAGTAGAGTTCTAATGCTTCATAAATCGCGATCACGCATCTCATTTTTATGTCTCGTGATAAGATGTAACATTCAATGCAACGCGTTATTTCTATCTCGTCTACACGTCAAAAGAATGTAAATCTCACACTTCCTTGCTACGGGATTGCGATTCTAAATGTCTACGTATCCAACCAATGGAGTCCTAATACATCATAATACACGATATCGCATCTCGTTTCTATGTCTCGTGATAAGATGTAATTTTCAATGCAAAGCGTTATGTATGCCTCGTCAGCACTTCAAAATATTGTAAATCCCACACTTCCTTGCTACGCAATAGTGTTTCTAGATTTCTACGTATCGAAGCAAGAGAGTTCCAATGCTGTATGCAATGCAATGGCGCAACCACTTTCAGCGTTTCATAGTAAGTAAGCTGTATTCTTCTATGCGTACCATTATGCCTGTGTGATTCTGCATTTCAAAACAATGTGGATTCTACTTATCCATGCAACGCGATAACGGTTTATATTTTGTGTGCGTCAAGGCAATGCAGTTTTACTGCTACATGCAATGCAATTGCTCATCTTACTTCAACGTTTCAAATTAAGAGTACTGTAATCTTCTATTCATAGCAATGTGCTTATCTGTTTCTACATTTCCAAAGATTGTGAAATCTGCAGTTCCATGCCAAGGGTTAGCGCTTCGCAGTATCTACGTCACAGAGCAATAACGTCCTCTCTCCCGTTGCAAGAAACTGTATAATTTATATCCCTTTGAAGTGTAGAAGCAGATAAGCGTAATACGATGCATGGAACGTTTCTGCTCACTTACTTTGTAACGTTGAAATGAGATGCGCCATCGCATTGCATGGTGAATTCTAACTTTATTGCTCTGAAACGTAGACCCTATGAAGGGCCATTCCATTGCAGGGAACTGTAGCATTCACATTATTCCGAAGTGTAGAAGCAGGTAAGCATAATGCGATGCATAAAACATTACATCATACTTGCTTTGAAGCGTGAAACTGAGAAGCTCCATTTTGTTGCACAGAATATTTTTTCAGTCACTCAGATGCGACATCCCTTTTCGTGGAACTTTAGGAATTAATTTGAAACGTAGGACTGTGAAACTGCATCGCATTGCATAGAGATTTAGAAAGTGCTTACTGTGAAACGTAGAAATGAGAAGCGCCATCATGTTGCATAGAATTTTGCATCTTACGTACTCTGAATCGTATATAATGATAGGGACTATCACTTTACACAAATATATAGAACACACATAGCTTTAGACGTTGAACTGAGAATTTTAGAACTTCCTTTGAAACGTTAGTAGTTAGGAGCCCCATCGGATTTCATAGAACTTCAGAACTTACTTGCTATGAATTGTAGGCAGATAAGGGCACTCGCGTAGCTTAGAACTTTAGAACTTGCTTACTTCAACAAAGATTTCTATTGGCTTCGTCCGTTCTTTTAGAAGAGCATTTGATAAACCACTTACTTTTCACGTTTGCAATATTTTTAAATGTATGCGAGGTGTAATCGTTAAAGTTTTAATATGATTACTTAATGTTGATTATTATTTAGTAACTCGGTTATAAACGTGTCTGCATAAGATTTAATTCATATGTTTATAAGCCTGAAATTTATGCAGTTATTTGTTAGTCACTTATTGCTCAAACGACAAAGATTCTGACCACTTTAAAATAGTTGACTTGCATCAATTTTCTTAAAAATTAAATACTGTCCAACTGCTTGCATTAAAAACTGTAATTAAAGTTTTCAAAATATTTTACCTCTTATAGATAAAGTCTGGAATTGAAATTGAATGCTCGATTTTTCAAACTCCTGTTTAGAACATCTTTCTATTGGAATGTATTTCTGTATTTATGTATTTATGTATTCAAGTATTTTTCATATTCGTAATTATTGTAATGAACTATATAATTGCAATTATAATTCTTTACGGAATAATAATAACAGAGAGGTGTGTACCCATTCTTGTAGTTTTGTAAAGAATATTTAATCTTACTATATAAAATGGAACATTGAGATTTGTTTACAGTCTAATGGAACTTAATTACATTTTGATTCAAATTCACAATGATAATCTTCCATAGTTCAACAATTTTGTGAGCTGTCCTCAGGAATACGTAGTTCGTTCAGCGCCAGGTGATAAACATATACAACAAGGAAAGCAACGTAAACGAATTTAAAATGTTCAAGATTATATAAATTAAACTACTACACTTCTATAATCCATGTAGCGTTTCTGTTCTTTGTAACTTACACAGAGTCATAAGAATGTGACATAATGTAAAGAAGTTTGGAAACAAAGAAAGCAGGCCTCAATCTCAGATAAAGGAACCTTGGATCTGTTGTGTATTGTGGTTATCGGCGTGCTGTGTTAAGGGATATGTCATTCAGTTTTAATTATCTAAAGGAGAACAATTCAAATAAATCTGGAGACGACACATTGGAAGAAAAATTCTTCCAGTGAAATATGCTGTATGCAGTGCAATAGCAGCTTTACATCCCCTTGATATTCTACAGAAAATCTTATGCCATTTTACCCGATTTAATAAAATCGAAACTATGAAACCTATTATGTGTATTTCTGCAACTGCAAACCTATTATGGGTATTTCTGCAACTGCTACCATGTACACATGCGCGCATACACACACACACACACGCGCGCGCGCGCACATACGAAATCCATCAAGATTAAAGATACTGTGTATGTATTGGAGGATGCGTACAGTAAGAAAGGACTATTACATGGATAAATTGTAGAATTCCATTTGTGATTGATAATTAGATTCTAAACAATTGTATGTGCGTATAATAACAAAGTACTCTATATCTTTGCTCATCGCTTCCAAAGAAAATATTAAATATGAATAACTATGTTCATTTTATTATAAACGTAAGAGTAAAGTTCGATCTACGTAAATAAATATTTTCAAACGTAATTTATTTAATTGTTATCATTTAGTGTTACAAAATATATTACAAAAATATATAAAAATATATTTTACTTTAGTTTTTTAATATTTTAAATATTTTATATTATCATATTAAATTTTTACAAAAAGTAACAAAATTTTTATAAGTAGGAATAATTTTTCCTTAATTAGTTAATATGTTGGTTCTTTTTAAGAAGACGGTATTTAATTTTTCAAAGTAAGTTACGACTTTAAATTGACCATTAATTTCTCTAATTTCATTGCTTTTTGTAGATCATCGCTAATTTTCAACTTTCCCATTATGGCATTGTCGATGCAAGTTTTAATTCTCCGAAAGATATATAATATTATGTTATTAGTAAAATTATTTTGCATTTCTAATTAATTTGAACACAAAAAATATATATTTTTATGAGAGAGCATTGCGAGAAAATTTGAAGAATCCATTATTAATGTTTGTACCTAGCGGTTGACTAGATACTCCTCTCCCTGTCGCACCTTTTTACCATTTTTAAGATCCAAAAACCGTACACCAGCTTCGTTACTATTAAAATTTACGAAATTTACGTCTCGTAAATTTTTGCAAAAGTGATGTTAAATTAACTCTTGAATTATGGTTGTTTGGGCAATTAATCAGACTGATCTATGATGTGCTGTAATGTACGAGGACTAATAAATTTTTTTTAACATAATGAACAATATAGTATTTGAGCTTACAGTTTTGTTAACAAACTCGCTGGTTAAGTTAATTTGGATGACAGTTAATATTTGCAAGATCTTTTGCTTTGATTTATTTGTACAATTTGTTCGTTCTTTTCAATTGTCGTATATAATTATCTAAATCTATACGTTCCAAATTCTCCTCTAAGAAGGAATCAGACAACAATTTATCTTATCAATAATATTTATATTCTGTAAAATAAATTGATTTGTTTACTAAAATATAAATTATACATTCATATATTAATTGTAAACCTTTAGTTCATTATTCACACTTGGATTACACGCATAACGGATAAAATCAAACATTCATTCAGTTTTTTAATACTGCCTCATCGATTAAAGACTGATTAGTAACAGATTTATTGTCTTTGCAAAATAAAAGCGTACAAGGCATCACCCATTATTTCCAGCTCCCCACTATAATTTTGTGATTCTGAACCAAGTAACATCTCCATCACAGCCATATGTATACTTGAAACAATGCGTGCGTAAGGCAATCTTAAATTGAGAGAATTATTTTTCTTAACAATGAATTTAGAAATATATATAATTTACTACAGTCTTTGACAAGACTGCATTCACAGCAATACCATCACTTTCATATTTATCGGCCCTTTCAAGAGCACACATTAACATTCCAAACTTGGATATTATATAATCGACACGAGTTTGAAACCATATTCCTCTAATTTTTATACTTAGTGGTGGGCTGATATTTACTATATGAGGATCTGTGCCTTTCTTTAAATATGGTAAGCATATCTTGTACCTGAAAATAAGTATAGTGTCATATTAGTGAATTTTATTTCAACAACTAAAACAGAACTTTTATACTTACATTAGAAATGTTCCTCTAGAATTGATATTATTCATAAGATCATAATTTTTCATATCTATGGATTCTATGCCTAGTTAAAGTAATAGCGCTAGCATTATTAACTCTTTCAGCACTGAGGTGTGTGGCAAATGGTTTTGTGAGAACCCATATGTGGCGTTCGTTGTTGTTAGACCGGTGGAGTCGTCTCTGTGAAAACTGCTTAAGCTGTTCGCAATTCTGTCTCAGGAGTGATTGAAGAGATGACGAAACGAGTCAATACATGCCTACGGATGGGTGCTTCCATTAAGAATAACTTATAAGTTACCGATGGATGGTGCTGGTGGTCGGTTACTCACGATCGAACGACGGATGGTGCTGCTTGTGCTTAATAATCCATAAATTAAATACGACTGGTGTTACCAACAACCGATATCGCATGCTTTCACACACAGCTGGTGCAACCAATAGTGGGTAACTCAAGACTTATCAACGACTGGTGTTGCCTGTGGTCGGTAACTCACGATATATCGACAGTAAGTGATGCCTGCGATCAATAACTCATGATATAACGACAGCTGTTGTTGCCAATAATCGGTAATTCAAGCTCATAAAGGTAAAGCCATAAAGGTAATTCAAGCGGTAACCTCAGTTACACTTAGTCCGACTTAACCTACCTTCACTCAAATCTAACCCAACCTAACACAACCTAACTTTATCTCCTTTAAACAAAAACTAATCAAGCCTACGCTTCCCTAAACCTTTTTTTTTAACGTGGGGAAATCCTCATGTATCCCTCGGGGAACACCGGGTGTATGCCGGACCCTTACCGGCTAGAACCCCATGGTGACCGTCCTCGGCGCAGCTGGGAGGAGGCCGGCAACTGTGGACGAACACGCCCCCTCCCCCCACCACCTCTCCACGGACGCCGGGATCCACTGTGGTGACTTAGAAGACTCCACTCCCAGAGGGGAGTGTGGTCGCCGAGACACATTCCCTCGTCAGAGGAATGAGTGATGGCTGGGTTAAACAACCATTACTCCCGTCCCGGGGAATGCATGCAATGGTCCTTACGTTTCCCCCAACGTACCGACCGCGCCCACCGGACAACACCTGTGCAGATACGCGGGGTACGAGCGCCAAAGGTAGTCCAACCTACACGGTTGTTGTTGACACTTCGGGCCAGGTGTGACCCGGACGGACTGGGAGCCCCGGATGCTTTAGACCCGACAAACACAAAGTCGTGGTCCCTGGGGCGTAATCGTCACCATCGTGACCAGTAGGTGCGGCAGAGGTGGCGAAGTCCTTCCCTCCGAAGGGTTCTAAGGAGTGACTCCCACTCTAAGGTGGCAGGGGCTAAGACGTCGACCCCGTAGGCGACGTAAAATAGGTCGGGATTGCTCGCTAACACGCTCGGCGGCCTCCTTCGCTACTATGACCGCCTGGCAAAAGGAGACTATGGCTAGCCAGACACTCTCGCGACCAAGCACCCCAGACAGGGTGCTCGGCAATGAGAGGTCCGGACCCACCTCCACCGCTAATGCCCAACGTGGCAAACCCAGGCAGGACAGTCCAGGAAAGTGTGCCAGGCCGAGTTCTCCGCGGCGCCACAATGGTGGTACCGCGCGTTCGCCTCGCGTCCTATTCGGTACAGGTACCGACCAAAAAATCCATGGCCGGTCAGCACCTGTGTGGTCCGGATCGTAAGTCGTCCAGTGCTGCGACCTATCCATTTATCTAAGACGGGCAGGATCGCCCCGACGGTCCAGTGTTCGCTGCAAGGGGACAGCTCGTCCCGTCACCTTGACATGGTGGACCGCCGGTCCTGGAGCCTCAGCTCGTCTGGACTTGGCATCTCCCCTGGCGGGCTGGATATCTGACCAAAAAGAAGACACCAATAAAGAGAGGTGGAAGTCCCGCCAGGGTGGTGGCCGCCTCAAAGGACACCATATGGTACTCCCTAATGACGCGTATGGTCGCGTCATTACTACATTACTTCACTCATTACGGAAACGCGTGATGCTTTTCCGTCTTGCCATCAGTGTGTGGGGTCATACAGGGGCACCGTACAGTGCCAGGCTTTTCATAACGCCACAATAGAGGCGGCGCACCCGCTTGCCCGGCTGAGCATGATGCGACTCAAATGAGTTGTGAGTTTACCCAACCTGACGGCCAGACGAACGAATTGTGGGACGAAGCTCTAGGAGATGTCTAGGTATACACCTAGATGCTTGATGTCCTTAGCTACCTAAACGTCGGACGAACCGATTCTCAGCAGACATGGTGCCGGTGCATCCTTCCTACGAAGGCGAAAACACGATTTCCGTCTTTTAAGGGGATAACTCCAACCCCAAGCACCGAATTCGTGAGGCGATGGCCGCAATGGCGACTTCCGCTCGACGGATGGTTCTCCCCAAGTCCTTGCCGGTAGCTAACACCAATGTTTCATCGGCGTGACACGTGAAGTGCACGCCGATCGGCAGGTAGGCCGACAGATCCGTGTCGTACCCCAAATTCCACCTCCAACTCCTGTGACCATACAACGTGGACGTTGGATTGAGCCGGCGCCAACACCTCCCTAGACGGAGGGTGGGGGTGCACCGTAAACTACCATACGTGTTCGTAGGTGTCGGGTGGCCTGTTGGCACCTAGTATCCAATAGCGATGGTCCCGGTGATAAGGTCACAGGGTGGATGACGCGAAAACATAGCCTCTCACACCTTAGCCTCGCATCAGACCTCCTCGTGGTCCCCCCGGAATGTGCCGTAGGTGGATGGCCTACTGGGTTCTAAAATTGTTGCGGTTTGCGACAACATGTGCCATCCCCACCTCCTCGTGGTGGAACCTGGTAACATCGGAATTTTCCGGTGGCTAACCGGGTTCTGGCTTTTCGGGGATCGTGGATACCTAGTAGCCTCGGTGATGCTCTGGGGCGATGCCGGTGGGATCTTCGGATCCTGGCAGGGCCTCCTTTGCCGGTAAGGTCCAGAGCTGAGGGGTGAAATCAGTTGAAGCGGTCTCCCTTCTAGGGGCCACGGCTAGTTCTGGTCGTGGTACGGGGAGTTGCGTCCCCGGGATCCCATAGCTCGGCAAGGGTGATACTACCCCTGTCGTAATACCGTAAACCGGTGGTCATGTCTCACCGGAGCGGGGGGCTTGGCTTTATTGGCCGGCCCGCGAGGGGATGAACCTCTATAAAAAGTCCCTAGCCTCAAGCTGCGGTACGCGGCAATGGGGCACGCCCAGTCCTCGCGGCTGGGCGTAGCCGGTGAGTGCATCGGTCTCTAGCGACAAACCCCGGGGATACTGGCGCCCCTCGGGTGTATCAGCCTTCCCCTGGCATGGCGGTCGTGCCAGGGGTGACATCCCCTCCGACCACACTCGTGGGATCAATATGAATAATTGTTCTTTTTTCAAAAAACCGGGGATTAGGGGGGATAACGAGGTGAAGGCGGGACCCAGTAGGGTCAGACGGGTTGCTGGTCCGGGACAAGTTGTCTCGGGCAACGTGCTCACTGCACGTAAGAGTGGAGTTAATGAGGAGTCAGAAGACGCGTCATACGACTCGGACACGTCCGTTGGGTCGGTACGATCTACTGTACCGTTCCAGCGGCCGTGTCCCAAATCGAAGAAGAGAGGGAGACCCCCATCAACTGGGGACTATGTGGGCATAGCCGAGGCTAAGAGGGCCTATGTGGAGGCCCAAAGAGAGGCCGAGCTAGTGGATCTCGAGCTCGAAATCCACAGCGGCACAGGGATCCCACCGCCACCAGGGAAGTCGGTGAACCCTGTGCCGGAAATGGATGAATTCGTCCAGCTGGCAAAGAATAAGCCACTGGCGGATTTGGGAGCGTGGGCACTCGAGGAGGCCGACAGGATCGAGCTGGCTGCAGCGAAGTCCAAGAATTTAAAGAGCACCATCCAGCGTGACCTGAGGATGGGTGCTAGAAGCCTCAGGGCGGCTACGCTTGAGCTAGCACAACGAGTGGAACGTCCGACATGACCATCGCCGGACAGTGAAATGTTGGCGCTAAAGGCGCAACTGGAGGCTGTGCAGGCCGAGAACAAACGCCTGCAAGATAGGTTAATTGCGTTGGAGAGGAGATCTCCAGCTCCGCCAGCAATAGCAACTGCTGAAGAGGAGATTGGAAGCCGCGCGAGGCCAGCACCGACCTCGCACATGAAGAACGTGAAGAACTTATTTCCACAGAAAGGTGCCCCGGAACCTACGGACGAATTTGGGTCTGCCACATTGCAGAAGGTGACAGAAATTATTAATAAGAAGATGGAGGAACTCCGTTTGGAGCTCCAGCCAGAATCAAGGAAGCAGAGTTTGTCCCCGACTGACCCCACTACCAAGGCCATCGAAGGAAAGAAGGAGATGAAGAAGAAGAAGATGGGGGAAGGTAATGGCCCGGTGACGGTCAAGGTTACCAAGCCAAAGCATCCATCATCGTCAATGGCCAAAAAGGCCTCAACTGGGGCGGCCAGGAGGATCCAATTGGCGCGTCAGGAGGCGCAAAAGTGCGCAGCAGCGGCACCAGTGTCACCAACCTCAGCGTCTGGTGCCGCAAAGGAGGACACCTGGGCCCAGGTGGTGGGCAGGAAGGCGGCTAGGGCAGTCAAAAAGGCCCAATCCGCCCCTGTCCCGCCACCTAAGGCCCAGGCGGCCAAAAAGGAGGACAGGCCGAAGTTAGGGCGGCTGCCACGCACGGCGACAGTCGTATTGACCCTTCTGCCTGGCAGCAAAGCCACCTATCATGATATTATGGTCGCTGCCAGGCAGAGGGTAAAGTTGGAGGATGTCGGGGTGGAATCTGTCCGCCCCAAGAAGTCCAGGACCGGCGGTCTCCTGTTGGAGATTGCCGGTCCTGAGAATGAAGCCAAGGCTGCGGCCTTGGTTGAAAAATTGAAGGTGGCGTTAGCCGGCGACGGTGTAATGGTGCCCGGGCCGGTCAAGAAGCAAGACCTGCGGGTAATCGGCCTGGACGACTCGGTCACCTCATCTGAGGTGGCCGAGGTTATAGCCGGCACCGGAGGGTGTCGGATAGAAGAGGTGAAGACCGGGCTGATCCTGAGGGCTCGGCACTGTGGGGTGGACTGATGCGCGAGTTATGGTGTTGAAACCCCGCCCGGAGCAGTGCTACCGCTGCTGGGAGCTGGAACATGTCCAGCAGCGGTGCACTGCGAAGGTGGACCGGTCGCACCGTGTTACAGGTGCGGCGAGACCGGCCACCTGGCGGGCCTGTGTACCGCGGCCGCCCCTGTTTGCCGCCTTTGCAAAGAGGCAGGGCGGCCCGCGGACCATAGTACGGGGTGTAAGGCTTGCTCCCCACCTAAGGCCCGCCGAAGCGGCAAGGGGGCACAGCCGTCGTCGGCTGCGCAAAATAAGGGAGCGAAGGCATCTGAAAGAAAGACCAAGGTCCCTAGTGTCCATAAAGGGGGTGGTGAAGCTGCACCACCCTCCAACGTGGGACGTTCCAGCGGGGGTGGTGCATCCGCATCAGCCTCCATCGCGGGATGTTCCGGCGGGGGTGGTGCGTCTGCATCACCCTCCACCGCGGGATGTTCCGGCGGGGGTGGTGCGACCGCATCATCCTCCACCGTGGGATGTACGAGTCTTATGGACACTGGGGACGAGGAAGAGCGGGCCGAAAATCCCGCTGTTATGGATGATGTTGGCCGGGGGGAGGCCATGGACACGGCCTAACGTTCAGGCCTCCTCACAGTCACATCATCCAGACCAATCTCAACCATGCCATCGCAGCACGGGACCTAATGGTTCAGGGTCTCTGCCGTGGCATGGTTGAGTTGGTCGTCGCCGCGGAGCCTTACAGGGTTCTCCAGCGCCCGTCCTGGGCTGGGGACCTGGACGACTCCGTGGTGGTAGCCCAGTCGTTCCCGTCACGGATCCGGCCGATAGTGCTCGTTGGGCGCGGCCACGGGTTCGTGGTGGTCGACTGGGCCGATTGTCTGGTGGTGGGCATGTACGCGCCATCAAGATGGCCCCTCAGTCATTTCGACATCTTTCTGTACGAGCTGCAGAACTTAATCTCTTCGCACGCAGCTCGTCCAGTGTTCGTCCTCGGGGACTTTAATGCTCACGCAACTGCGTGGCACTCCCCGAGGACGGACCAGAGGGGTCACTCAGTGTTGGACTGGGCGGCTAGCCTGGGTCTCCGGTTATTAAACCGGGGCTCGGCCAGCACGTGCGTGCGGTTCCAGGGCGAAAGCATCGTCGATCTTTCTTTCGCCAATACCCTGGCCGCGCGTCGTGTGTCGGGGTGGAGGGTCGACGACGCGGAGACTCTTTCTGATCACAAGTACATACGCATAGAGGTCTCCACGCCTTCCCCGACCCGCCCGTCAGCCCATCATCAGAAGAGGTGGGCCCTGAGGGGCATGGATGAGGACGCCCTGATGGCGGCCGTTCTCGCAGTGGCCTGGCCGGGCGTTTCGGCTGGGCCGGTGGATGTGAACGCGGAGGTGGATTTGTTCGCGGACATCATGTCATCTGTTTGCGACGTGGCGATGCCACGTGTCCGCGTCAATCCGCCCCGCCGCCCGGTGTACTGGTAGAGTCACGCAATACTGCGTCTCCGCACTGATTGCGGGGTCGCTCGCCGCCATTACACTCGGGCGAGGCGTCGACGCACAACCGACGCGGCGAGAACGGCACAGCTGTACGCTGACTATCGTACGCTTACGAAACAGCTGCAGCTGGCCATCAGAAGTGCCAAGGCTCAGGCCTGGGACGGACTCCTCTCGAAGCTCCGTGAAGATCCATGGGGACGCGCGTATAAACTTATGATGGACAAGTTACGTCCATGGGCGCCTCCACTCACGGAGACGATGGACCCTCCGCTCCTGGAGCGGGTGGTCGGCATCTTGTTCTCTTTTGAAGAGGTGTCGGCCTCCGCACACACCGCAGACCATGCCTTATGGTCACAGGAGCTGGAGGTGTCTGGGGAGGAGTTGGCATGTGCCGTCGGACGCATGGGGGAGCGTAACACCGCCTCCGGCCCTGACGGCATACGTGGCTACGCCTAGGTCATGGCACTCAGCGTCCTCGGTCCCCGTCTGTGCACGTTTTTTAATGCCTGCCTCCAGACGGGGACGATTCCACTTCGGTGGAAGTGTGGACGGATGGTTCTCCTCAAGAAGGACAACAGGCCCGCGGAGTCGCCTTCCGCCTACAGGCCCATCGTACCTGGCCGAGTGCCAGTTCGGCTTCCGGGAGGGACGGTCGACCATAGACGCGATCACACGCGTCAAGTGCCTCTCGGACTCGGCTACGTCCAGGGCGGGGGGGGGGGGGCCTCTTTGGCAACTCCCCTGCTTTGGCAGTATCGTTAGATATCAAGAATGCCTTTAACTCCCTCTCGTGGGCGACCATCCGCGGGGCCCTCGAACGCCACGAGGTGTTCCTCTACCTACGGATGGTGGTCGGTGATTAGCTCTGGGACAGGGTCATCGTTTACGGTGGCCACGATGGGTTTGTCAGACGTGAGATAAGCCGTGGAGTACCCCAGGGGTCCGTCTTGGGCCCGTTATTGTGGAACCTGGGGTACGACGCGGCTCTGCGGGTCTCCCTGCCGGCCGGCGTACACTTGACGTGTTACGCCGACGACACGATGGTCTTAGCCACCGGCAGGGACTTGGGGAGGACCATCCCTCGAGCGGAGGTCGCTGGTGTGGCCATCGCCTCGCGGATTCGGGGCATGGGGTTGGAGTTGTCCCCTCAGAAGACGGAAATAGTCTGTTTCCGTCGTCGTAAGAGGGGCACTCCGGCTCCATGTCTGGTGAGGATCGGGTCGTCCGACGTCCAGGCGGCTCAGGATATTAAATATCTTGGTGTCTACCTGGACGGCTCCTGGAGTTTCGTCCCGCACTTCGCTCGTCTGGCCGTCAGGTTGGGCAAACTCATGACTCATTTGAGTCACATCATGCCCAACCTTGGCGGTCCGGACGAGCGTGTGCGCCGCCTCTATTGTGGTGTTTTGAAGAGCGTGTCACTGTACGGTGCCCCTGTATGGGCCGACGCATTGTTGGCGAGACGGAGGAGTCGCACTCTCCTCCGACGGGAGTGGAGACGCGCGGCCATACGCGTCGTAAGGGGGTACCGTACGGTGTCCTACGAGGCGGCCACCACTCTGGCGGGTTTACCACCCTTGGAGTACCTGGCGCTCGAAGACGCCTACGTTTACGAGCGTCTTCGCATCGAGCGTCAGGTCTCCAGCCCGCCAGGGAAGACGTTAAGTCGGGACGAGCTTAGGCTCCAGGCCCGGCGGTCCACCATGTTAAAGTGGCGAGACGATTTGTCTCGTCACAGCGACCATTGGACCGTCGGGGCGGTCCTGCCCATCCTAGATAGATGGGTAGGCCGTAGCAACGGACGACTGACTTTCCGAGCCACACAGGTGCTGCCCGGCCATGGTTGTTTCGGTCAATATCTGTGCCGAATCGGACGCGAGGCGACCGCGCGGTGCCACCATTGTGGTGCCGCGGAAGACTCGGCGCGGCACACTCTTCAGGAGTGTCCAGCCTGGGAGGTGCCGCGTCGGGTATTAGCGGCGGAGGTGGGTCCGGACCTCTCGTTGCCGAGCATCCTTTCGGGGATGCTTGGTCGCGGGAGCGTCTGGCAGGCCATGATCTCCTTTTGCGAGGAGGTTATGGTTGCGAAGGAGGCCGCCGAGAGGGTTAGGGAGCGATCTCTGCCAGCTCGACGTCGCCTGCGGGGTCGGCGTCGTAGACGTTTGCCCCGTTCCGCCTCACGGAGGGGGCTTCCACCCTCTGGTGGAAGGCACTCCTAAGAACCCTTCGGGGGGCGGGACTTCGCCACCTTCGCCGTACCTGTGGGCCACGATGGTGGCCGTTACGCCTCAGGAGCCACGACTCGGCATTTGTCGGTCGTGGTATCGGGTCTGACGCACCCGGAGCACCCAGTCACTCCGGGCCAAGCCTGGCCCGAGGCGTCGACGACGCCCGTGCGGGGTGGACCATTTGGTCGTGCCCCACGTCTTTGCACGGGCGTCGTCCGCGGGGCGCGGTCGGTACGATTGGGGGATCGTACCGATCATTGCACGCGTTCCCCGGGGCGGGAACGATGGCTGCGTGACCCAGCCATCATTCATTACCTCGAACGGGGCAGTGTGTCTCGTCGACTACACTTCCCTCCGGGAAGGGGGTCCTCCCAGTCACCATGGAGGACCCCGGCGCGGGAGGGGACCGGACGTGTTCATCCAGAGTTCCCGGTCCCCTCCCAGCAGCGCCGAGGAAGGTCACCGTGGGGTTTTAGCCGGTAAGAGTCCGGCATACCCCTGGAGTTCCCCAGCTCCGGGGGATCCATGAAGATTTCCCCACGTAAAAAAAAAGGCAGGGACCATTAATGATGACCTGGCGACTAATGTAGATATGAGCTTGGATACAACTATTGTGTACGTACGTGTCCCGTTTGTCAATGATACCATCTGCTCTATATGTATGAAGGCCGGAGAAAATTTATTGTTTAATACGGCCAGAAAACTGGAGGACCATAACAAGTCCAAACACCTGGAGTCACTAATCGTATGGCGTTGCTCTAACTGTAACCGAACATTCGATAAGTTGCACGGGTGGGAATGTCACTATAGCAAATGTAAGGGACCAGCATCACCTGATACTGGCCCTAAACCGTTCCAATGTGAAGCTTGTTCCTCCAGCTTTGATACGCAAAGAGGCCTATCTACCCATGAAAGGCACGAACATCCAAATGTTCGGAATAGAAAAAGGCAAATGGTACAAACTCAACAAAATATACAGGAAAGTAGAAAACCAGTCGGCAAATTTGGACACCAGAAGAAACAGAACTGCTTAAGACACTGAATATTCGCTTTTGTGACCATAAATATCCTAATGTTGAAATTAAAAAATTTTTTCCACACAGGTCACTGAAGCAAATCAGCGGTAAGAGGAGAGACTTAGATAGGGCGGCGATTGGAAAACTAGAAGCTATGCGAAGAACTGTTGATAGAAATGAAGAAGAATCATCAACTGATGAATCGGGTGAAGAAGTATTCGAAGATGCGTCCGATGATATAAGCATAATCGAAAGTGTACCTGAAAATGAAAATATAGATATAAATATTAACAATAACAATAATAATAATAACAATAATAATAATAATAATGTTAATAATAATAATAGTGATAATAATAGTAATGATAATAACAATAACGATAATAATGGTGATAATGGTAATAATAATAATAATGATAATATTAATATATCTATATCTATAGCTAGAGAAATTGAAGTAATAGATGATAGTGAAGGTGTAAACGAATTTAGAAGAATGATCGAAAACCACTATGAAGTCCGGATAATGTTAGTGATATATATAAGAAGTTAAAAGATATCTGGACAAATAACAACCATAACCCTAATTTGCTAGCAGATAAAATAGACTACTTTGTTTCCGATATCTTAATACCTTTCTTACTCGATGACAATGAGAACTATTGCGAAAAACAAGATAATAGTAAAAACAATAAAAGAAATTATAGAAGTCGCAAACACTATAGGAAAAAAATTCTAAAACCAAGAGAATCCATGTAAAAAGATATAGATATGCCAGATGCCAAGAACTTTTCAAAGAATGTCCAAAAAAACTTGTTGATATGGTAATAAGAGGGGACTACTCCCTGTCTGAGCCACCTAAACAACTCCCAACAGCAGACAGCGTGCGTGAATTATATACAAACCTTTAGGAAATTTCTGAACCTGACGAACAGGACTTAACAAGTGAGGAAGCAAGCATGCCATCAAGTTTCTCTCTACCAGTAATTTTTCCATCTATCTCAGAAGAAGAGGTCTTGAATAAAATCAAGAAGATAAATAACAAATTGGCTGCTGGACTTGATGGTATTGAAAAACAACATTTACAAATACCAGGTATACCGCTGATACTTGCTATACTATATAATATTATATGTTTTGTCAGTCACTATCCCAAATCTTGGAAAGCAAATAGAACAACTTTAATACCAAAGCTGGGCCAAGACTTAAATAAACCAAAGAATTGGAGACCCATTACTATTAGCTCAATGCTAAGCAGAATCTTCTCAGCCCTGATCGATCAACGTCTCAGAAATGCTATTAAACATAATTCACGCCAGAAGGGTTTTACTTCTGAGAATGGTTGCAAACATAATATAATGATTTTGAATACTGCAATCTCAAATGCCAAAATCCAAAGCGGTGGAGTATTTACGATTTTAGATATAGCCAAGGCATTTGATACTATACCGCATTCTGCAATTTCTAAAAGTTTAAAATATAACCGTATACCTGAAAAAATTATCACCCTAATACGCAATATGTATAAGAAGTGTAATACAGAAATTAAAACTAGAAACAACGAAAAAGTTAAAATCAAAATATTAAGAGGGGTTAAACAGGGTGACCCTCTGTCACCACTATTATTCAATCTCTGCTTAGAAGATTTATTGAATAAGTTGGAATCTAAGACGCAGGGATTGATGATGAATGATAAGACTAAAATATCAGTTCTCGGATTCGCAGATGACATCGTCCTTATAGCTAAAGATAAAAGAGAAGCTCAACAACAATTAGACATGGTTTCTAAATACCTTAGTGAGTTAAATATGCAATTATCGATAAAAAAAATGTATGTCATTCCAAATAAAAACAGTAAGAGATACGTGGTATATTGATGAGCCTAACTTAAAAATAGAACAAGTAGGTATTCCTAATGCAGAACCTAACGAGCTTTTTAGATATTTAGGCGCGAAAATGGGTCCATGGAAAGGTCTCCATCAAAATGTAATTGTACCAGACGTCATACAAATAGTTAAGCGAGTAAGGAAATTATAATTAAAGCCTCAGCAAAAACTAGTTTTGCTAACTGACTATATATTACCACGTTTTGTATATGGCCTATTAGTTCATCCACCATGTGACTCGGTTTTAAAATTACTAGATAGTGAGTTGCGCCAACAAATTAAGGAAATCCTACATTTAGTCCCGTCGACAGCAGTAGGCTTCTTTTATACTCCTAAGCGAAGCGGAGGACTAGGTTTGCCTAAATATGAACAGATAATAAAGTTAGCAACCCTACGTAGTGCGATTAAAATGAAGGAGTCGGCTGATCCGGCAACACAGAGCCTTATTGATGATAAATTAGAAAATAAGCTTAAACAAATAGCAAATTCACTACGAATTAATTGGCCAACAAGTATAAAAGACATAGAATTAGCTAAAAGAAGACTTCAACGCGAGAATATTAAACAATGGAGTGATTTAAAATGCTAAGGACAAGGCGTCCTTGACTTTGCCACAGATAAAATCGGCAATTGCTGGTTACAACGACATAGCTTGCTAAAACCATCAAGATTTATTGATGCAATTAAGCTGCGCACAAACACCTACGGTAATAAGGCAACGTTAGCCCGACAAAACAAGAATATCGACATAAGTTGTCGGAGATGTCACAGCCAATCCGAGACGCTTGGACATATTCTAGGCCTATGTATTCACACAAAATCAAAACGTTTAAAACGCCACGATGATATAAAGAACTTTATTGCAACAAAACTAGCTACTACACAGCAATGTGATGTTTTAGTTGAGCCCTTACTACAGGTCCAAGGGAATTCTTTCAAACTTGATCTTGTAGTTAAAAACGAGAGAAAGGTGCTCGTTGTCGACATAACAGTCCGCTTCGAGAATCGAGAATACCTAAAAAGAGCCTGTGAAGAAAAAAGGGATAAGTATAAAGACTGCCTGCTAGAGCTGAAAAGAAAATATAAGTGTAGTGAAGGCGAAATCTTACTAGTTGTAATAGGTAGCAGAGGAGCAGTACCGAAAATTAGCTGGCAGAATATGAAAAAACTAAAACTTAAAAATAGTGAAATAAAGACGATATCATTAATGGCGTTGCGCAGCTCTATTGAGATCGCAAACTCCTTCATAGATTATGACTAAACCCGTTACGCTAGAGAAATAAGCAAAGTGAATTAAATTAAAATAAATAATTAAAATTAAAATAAATAGTAAAAGTAAAAGCAATAATAATTAGCGCATTGAAATCCTACACATCGCAATTATAAAAACTCATGAATTAGATCATACAGCCTAAGATCTTATATTTCATTAATGTTAACTAATATTTCATTAATGTACTTATATTTCATTATTGTTTTTGGGATTCTTATCTGTAATTATGTCAATTACACTATGCATCGATACAAAACTATGATTTCTTATTATCCTGATACCTATTTTTATTCATTTATCCACTGACTATTAATCATTTATTTACCTTTGACCAGAATCGTGTTTTAATTACTTGACACAGACGTTTTATTATATTACCATAATGGGATGTAAGCAATTGGCTGTCAGTCAATTTATAATCTCCTTTATTATTTTATTTCCTTACGAGGGGGTACCTCGAAAGTGTAAAACTCCAAAATATGGAGATTTTATAGAAAGTAGCCAAATGCCTCGTCATCTAATTAGTGACGCGCATGAATGGATTAACGAGATTCCCAACCTGTCCCTATCTACTTTCTAGCGAAACCACTGCCAAGGGAATGGGCTTGGAAAAATTAGCGGGGAAAGAAGACCCTGTTGAGCTTGACTCAAGTCTGGTATTATAAGGAGACATGAGAGGTGTAGCATAAGTGGAAGATGGTAACATCGCCGGTGAAATACCACTACTTTCATCGTTTCTTTACTTACTCGGTTGGGCGGAGCGCGTGCGCCGGTGTTTCGACCCGGTTGTCACGGAATTCTTGAATCAAACGTATACGAGTGGCGTGTGGTCTACGACCGATCGCCGATTATACTCCCGCGTGATCCGATTCGAGGACACTGCCAGGCGGGGAGTTTGATTGGGGCGGTACATCTGTCAAAGAATAACGCAGGTGTCCTAAGGCCAGCTCAGCGAGGACAGAAACCTCGCGTAGAGCAAAAGGGCAAAAGCTGGCTTGATCTCGATGTTCAGTACGCATAGATACTGCGAAAGCACGGCCTATCGATCCTTTTGGCTTGAAGAGTTTTCAGCAAGAGGTGTCAGAAAAGTTACCACAGGGACAACTGGTTTGTGGCGGCCAAGCGTTCATAACGACGTCGCTTTTTGATCCTTCGATGTCGGCTCTTCCTATCATTGCGAAGCAGAATTCGCCAAGCGTCGGATTGTTCACCCGCCAACAGGGAACGTGAGCTGAGTTTAGACGGTCGTGATACAGGTTAGTTTTACCCTACTGATGACTAGTCGTTGCGATAGTAATCCTGCTCAGTACGAGAGGAACCGCAGGTTCGGACATTTGGTTCACGCACTCGGTCGAGCGGCCGGTGGTGCGAAGCTGCCATCCGTGGGATTATGCCTGAACGCCTCTAAGGCCGTATCCTTTCTAGTCAAAGGAGGCAACGATATCTCTAGGAGTCTCGAGTGGGTCGAAAGGCTCAAAACAATGTGAATCTACTAGGTGGTCGGTCGCGTCCGCGCGGTCGATCATCGCACGAGCCCGAATTTGCCGTACGGGCGTCTTTGGATCCGTCGTCGGGATTTCGCCGAACGACGGCCGCGGCGCTCTAACGGTCGATTATGGGTACACCAATTTCGACGTTGAGACTCGGTACCTGGCGGAGCGTTGTACTCGGTAGAGCAGTTACAACGCTGCGATCTGTTGAGACTCAGCCCTATGCTTAGAGATTCGTTTTGTAAGCTAAACGAGACCTCAATCGCCTCTCTCGCGAAGAAAGAGAGAGAGAGAGAGAGAGAGAGAGAGAGAGAGAGAGAGTTAAACGAACAAAATAAGAAAAGCAAAAGAAAGTACAAGCTGCTGGCACTTGGCGTTTAATAATATTTATACCACAGTATACAGTAGTGAAACTCTCTGTCGGCACCTTTGATGTCGGTGTACCATAAAATTGAGTGCGCATGCGCGACAGAAGCAACCAAATCGCAGTGCCACTTGGATTTCAATCTCACTTGCATTTTTTACTCTCTATCTGCCCAACTTATTTTTACGTTTAGTTAATCAAAATTTAATAAAAATAATAAATGTATTATTTCTAATACACTGAAAAACAAGGAAAGAAAGCAAAAATCGAAAAAATATAAAATACACATGTTACTATGACTATAAAAATGTAAGAACATAAATATTATACAAGATAAACAAGACAACAACAAAAACAAATATATATATATATATATATATATATATATATATATATATATATATATATATATATATATATATATATATATATATATATATTGCAACCTATTTTTCATTTCTTCCAACTCCTTTCTTGTTTCATATTTCAGCTACTCGATCCACCTTAATACAAACCAAAAAAGGAGACAAAAAACAAAAAATAAAATTGCATATACTTTCATTGTACAATCTTTTGATTGATTTATATCTCAGCTACTCGATCCACCTCGATACAAATCAAAGAAAAGAAAGTCAATAAAAGTGTGAAAAACCATTTTTGTACAATATATAATAATATTAAGTATAATTAAAAAATTAAATATCCTGCATAAACGCAGAAATAAATTATAAATATAATACAAATTTTCAAAAAATTAAATATCTTGTATAAACGCATAAATAAATTGCAAATATAATACAATTATCAAAAAAATAAATATCTTGTATAAACGCATAAATAAATTATAAATATAATACAATTATTAAAATATTAAATATCTTATATAGATGCACAGCCATGCATTTGAAGCATATATTAAACAAACAAAATATGTTATAAAAACAAGACTGCATAGATATAAAAGAAAAGAATAGAAAGAAAATTCATAAATTTAATATAGTTAATAATTTTCTACTTCTTTTGCCAATATTTTTATGCGCTTTATTATGTTCCGCTAACGTATAATATATACGCATGCGGAAATACAATTTTATTAAAAATATAAGTGGAAAATTTGGGCATGGTGGTTTAAAGTTTATTTTTGTAGCTAAATGAAATAAATAGCCACCAATATTTTTGTTGAAACACTTTTTCTCAAAATTTTTAACAAATATTTGTTCTAAATTTTGAATATGATCACAAAAATTATTATTCGCCATACTCAAATTTCCAAATATATTACCTTCCTGATTTTCATCAGCTATGAAAGAACAATATATTGTAGTTTCATCTACTACAGTCATGTTTTCATTTAGAAATTCTGTACATGTCACGCAAGAATGTATTTGTAAACATTTTTTTTTTTAAATAACCGCACACGTACTTGAAAACATTTGCTTCCGGCAGATCCATTGTGCGATAATCATGCGTCGGAATGTTTAAAATTGGACGCGTCGGTGGTGCCACACATTCTGTGGACTCTATAGAATTTAAAGTATCAACGATATTCAATATCTCATCAAAATCGTTTGTACAATTTTATGCTTTTGAATGTTCAAGAAACTTGATGCTAAACAGTTTCTTGAACGCGTGCATAAATTGTACCGGTGTTGAATTGATACAATTACCACCTTGTTAACGAATACATCCAAAAAAATTCTCGATGCAATCTTGATTTAATCTGCGTGTTTGCAGATATGGGAAGTCATAATTTTTTAACACTTCCCAAAGATAAGTAACACTATTAATGGTAATCTGCCAGAAGTTAAAGCATTTCACTTGTACATGTTTACCATTGCTATCAATTACTTTTATATTATTTAAAAATAGCAATGATTTGCGTAAAAAATCTGTCTGCTCCTTACTTCCAACAAAGACTTTACCATGCTCCTTAGAATTAGTCCTGGTCGACGAATTTAAAATATCAAATAATTTATCAAATTGATCGATTAATTCTACTGTTCCGTCGACCTCGTTTGGAAGTAAGTTGGTAGACACCAGTGTATACATGCCTGCAGCCACATGATTGCTAAATATTTGTACAGCGTATTTCACTTTCATTTCTAAAAAACTATTCGGCTCCATATGCGCCTTTGATAGTTTTGGAGCCGATTTGATCCATTGTTTGCTATCGCGGTTGTAAAATTGGATAATATGCGATCACGAAGCAATTTTATCATTAATTTGATATATTAATTTTAATAAATTGTTTCGTGTCGCCTTCATTAAGTGTGGCGTATCAAACATATAAGCCACATTCTGCTCATTAATTGAAAAAGTGAAATTTTCAACGGATATACCTAAATCACGAGACAACTGTACAAAATTAGACCCCATGTCTGTAATTAGGGCATGCACCATAATACCATAACTGTTTAATTTAGTTATAGTATTAAATATTATATTTTTTAATACATAACTAGGACATGCGGATTCTACGAAGCAAAAGTAAATTGGCAATTTCCAATTACCTGCAATACTACCTGCCATTATAACTAAGACACTATTTGCAGTTTTGGATGTCTGATTTCCACCATAATTTTCGAAACCAACTACTTCATCATGTGCTACACTATAAAATAAATGAGCTTTCAAACTCATTTCATCAGCACATAATAAGCAGTGACGCTCTATAGCTGGTAATGTCTTCATTTTTAATTCTAGAGCGCGGAATAGTTTTTCATTCATTGCTGGAACCAGATTCCATTTTTGTGTAAATAACTGCAAAGTATGTATTAAAGGTAATGACATTGATCTTTGTAATTCCTTGTAAGTTCGTGGGCTTGAAAAGAAAATGACAAGGCAAATTTTTTAGATCGTGAATCATATCTTTTGCCATGTTTACTTTTACATTGTGCATCTATTTGTGCTGTTAATAATCTATTAAAATCTTCCGGTAATAACTTACGACCTAATTCCCTCAAATTATTATATTCGTCTTGTCTACTTGGGCTGACTGATTTTCTTTCCCTTTCCTTCGCATGTAATCGCTGAATTTGTGTACGCAATGCATTATTTTGCGTTTTTAATCTTTTAACTTATTCACGTAATTTTTTTATTCTGAGACTATCATCTATTGATTTCTTAATATTCAATCTAATTCTTAATGTATTTAATCTATAATATTCAAATCCGTTAGATTCATTAAAAAGGATATTTATATATATGATATAAAATTATATAATTATAAATTAGCTGACACAAAATAAACAACAAAATAATATGAAATAAAATAAAATAAAATACAGTAAAAGTATAAACTTACGGTTTCATTACTTCTGTCTCGAAATTACTAGCAGCAGAATGGCAAGTTGGCAGAATTATTTTAGAGGTTTTGTATTCCTGAAAACAATTTAGGTATAATTTATGAATTTACTAATTAAAAATACATAAATTCATTATTCTATTAATATATATTACCTATTCTCTTCTTCAACTTTTATAGCCCCTTCTGCATATGTATTACGAAAACAAAAAAATATGTATAGAAAATTACAAAACAATGTAAAATATAATTTTAATTATTCTATTAATATATATTACTTATTTTCTTCTTCAATTCTTATAGCCCCTTCTGCATATGTATTACTACAATAAAAGAGATATATATTATAGAACTATAAAATTGTATATAAAATTACAACAAAAAAATATGAAATACAATTTCACATACCTAGATAGTTCTTCTTTTTCTGTAGCTACATTTTGTTTTGCAATTACATTTGTATTATCTCTGAAAAGAATTTATTTATTAAATTAAATTGTGTCAAATAATTTAATCATAAAATGAAATTATGTCAAACTAACAATTATTATTAAACTTACTGTTGTAGTATCACGTCCCAATAATAGTGTTGGAACAGCATCTGGATGAAGGCTAGCTCTAACTTTATTAATTCTGAATAATTTTTCTTCAAAATGTAAATGGCACAGACGAATATTGTTAAATGAATATTGTGGACCTTTAGATAATAGATCATATGTTTTACATGCATCTACCCATTTCAACCATCTGTAATATAAAATTGTATTAGTTTTATCAATAACATATTAATTTATATATTACATATATTTATATTATACTACTCAAAAGAAGCATGGCATCAAAAAATCATAAGGCATATTATAAGACATGTTATACCTGTCTTGTTCCTTTGAAAATTTAAAATAATGTCGCTTCACGTTGAATTGTTTTAAGCATCCCAGTATTGCACAATTTGACTTCTTTCTTATGTCCATTTTTTAATTATAAAATTAATGCAGCAACATCTGAAACAAAGCTAAGATCAAAGTGCTTCCAAAGAGAATATATAATTTAAAATATTTATATAAATTAACAATTCTCTTAAATTATTAATCAAAATACTTTTAGAAAGAAAATACTATCCTTTTTCTCCTAAAATCTTCGAAATAGCTTGAACGTGCTTCAACGCTTTCAAGCAAAACTAAGGAGCAAGTGAGGCAGAAGTTCAGATGGCACTGCGATTCGGTGCCCTGTATCGCGCATGCGCATTAAATTTTGTAACACATAAAATCGGGCCAGTTGCGCTACTGTATACTGTGTTAATACTAAACGTCGAGCGTCGGCGGCTCTTTTTATGACTCGGCTCAAAGCAATACGCCGCTGGAACTTGGAAAAAAAAGAATACCGCCGCCGGACACTTGATGACGTAATATCAAACGTCGAGTGTCGGCGGCTTTTTTTATGTCCAGCGGCAAACCAACACGCCGCTGGCACCTTCCAAATAGACGGCCGACGGCGTGAACGGAATAAACGCGCTTAAAAAAAAGAACTGAAGAATATGTCCAAACATAGGCGGCCGCCGGACGGCTGCCGCGTTCTTTAATAACCAAACCTACACCGGATAGTAGAACGTGCCCGTTGTCCAAGTCGCATTATTCACAATCAAGTACTCGACGGTAAGGGTTTAGGTTTAGCTAGTAAAGAATTGCGCCCGAGAGTGACAGCAAAATAAAAATGTCGGACCGGGAGTTAGTTTGAAAAAATTCCCACCAAGAGTTAAAGTTCGTACATTGACGGTAGTTTGGGGAAAAAACTCCCACCGAAAGTTAAAGTTCGTATATTGACGATAGTTTGATAGAAAAAATTCCCATCGAGAGTTAAAGTTCGTACATTGACGATAGTTTGGAAAAAAAATTCGTACCGAGGGTTAGAGTTCGTATATTGGCGATAGTTTGGAAAAAAATTCCCACCGAGAGTGTCGAACCGAGTGCTCGCTTCGCACCGTTCCGCCGCTTCTGCTCTGTCTACTACGGACGTCAGCAGGGGCACACTGCTCATATAACCCCACGTATAGATGCCTTTTGCAGGGTTTATGACACTCGGGACCGAGGGCACGGGCTTGGTGGCGGCCTCAATTAGCATTTGAGCAGATTCTGTGGCTCTGAGTCCCCCCCGCACAAAGCGGGTGTCAACTCTGGCGCCCACCCACTTCATCTTTTCCACCCTCCGGGTCCTACGCTACCACGGGTGTCGGTGTCTACGGGCCTATCGATAGTCGGCGCTGCTGTTGTACAACTGGGGTCCTCCGTCTGCACCTCAGCCTCCACCCCCGGCTCGGCGCTCGCGGTTTGCGCCTCAGCCGTGCGTGTCGATCTGGTTTTTCGGGGTGACACGGTCTGCATTTCGCAATCAGACCTGCAGGCGACATTCAATGCAGCTAACCTTTTCTGCATTGCACCACGTAACACCTCCAGTGAATCATTGGGACTTGAGCTTTCTCTCCCCCCCCCCCCCCGGACGCGATCCGAGCTGCTGGTGTAAGGTACCGGCTATCGTATGTGTCTGATGTGAACGGTCGGGACCCCGTGCCCAGTATAGAGCGGGCATGTGCAGTAGTGCCTCGTGGGCCGCTCCCGCGCTGCTGGTGTCACACGCGGTCAGGATCGTACTACTATCCCAGAACATGGAACGATTGGAGTTGATCCTCTTAGTCCGATTATATGTTTCTCTCCCCACACTATCGATGTTCCTGTTGAGGGAGTGCATTTCCTTGTTATGCGCCTCTGCGGCGGCATTGACCCACCCTGCACCCCTCTCCACCGATGACAGGCGCTCCGGAAGTGGTTCGGCGTTCCCCTTATTTCTAGTGGATCAGGTGTGGAGCGGCACGTCCTTACACTCCTTGCCCGTTATGCTGACAAATAAGCAGAATTGACATATCTTGCTTCCTCTCAATGATCCACCGTCCGTGTTCAAGGAGGTTATGTACGCAAACGCGTATGCAGCACGGTTTTCAGAGTCCTCACCGACCTCAGCGAGCTGCTGCAGTTCAACCTTTGCCCTGGCGGCCGCCGGGTGGACGAGGTGTTCCTTGCCGGGTGTGGTTGCCTTCTCCTCCTCAGCCTCAATTTCGTCCAGCTGCTCTTCAGCTGCCACATTGGCGTTGTTCACCGCCCATAATTCCACGGTATTTTTCACCACTAGAGCTTCCTCTTTTGGCGTTAACCGGGAGAAGCCTAGGGACTCAGTCTCCCACTTCTTGAGAGTATCGTTCCCAATGCCCAATTTGCGCAGCGCCTGGGCTACAGCTGCGACCCAGCGCCGGTTCGACCCACCCGTTCCCATAACCCCCATGATGCGAACGGGGTCATCCTTTATCTGGGTTGTAATTGCCATGGCTCGCACGCTTAAGATCTTGTTCTTCTTGACCGGTTTATTCTTCGGCGCCTTAGCGCCCTGTTCCCCTTCTTGCCCCGGCTGCTTCCCCGACACCAGTTGCCCCGCGTCCTTAAGTGCCGAGTTACGGAAGACAGCACTGTCCAGCTCCTCGTCGACGGCGGCGGGGCGGCGGGCGGCTCTGTCCTCCCAAATGGTCGGTTGGCGGCGGTTCACGATGGTAGGCGGGACGGATCCAGCCCCGTTTATCGTTGCCCATGTCACAAGTCGGCTCATCTCCGCAGGCTGGGAGCCGCTCTCGGTGCAGGCATGCGTTAGAAGCCCGTCGTTGAACTTCTCGACATCCCCAGTAAAGTATTGTCCGACGACGTCAGGCTCCGGACTACTCTGAGAAGAGCCTGCCTCAACCACGGGAGTGGGAGCTGGTGTGGGCAACGCTACTGACGCGGCCGCCACTGGCTTTAACACATCCCGGATTATTCTCCTAGATGCTGGTTTTTCCACGGGCTCTTTCCGCCCAGGCCGCGGTGCCGCTGACTTCGTCTCCTGCTTCCTAACTTGGCTTTGTACGCGCGCAGTCGGGCTGAGATCTGGCACCACCTCCAGGCGGGTTATTGGGCCAAGCCGTTGCGACTTGCCCTCCTCGTCACTGCTTGACTCGTGGCCGTCCCAATTTGTGCCAGCCCGTATTGCTTGTAGCCGCGAGATGATACTCGGGTCAGTCATGGCCTCCCTATTCGGACGCATCTCTATAATTAATATCTCAAACACTACAGCTAACTAAAGAATAATGTAATATTAAACCTAAGGAAAAACAAACACTAAAAAGTACAAACGGGTTAATGTAAATGCTGACGTAGAAATGTACGGATTAAAATTAAAGGATTTAATATACAAAGTGCTTACGCAACAAGACCCCAGTGAGGTGGTTAAGGCTTTACAGCCCACCTTGTCCCCTCTTAATAGCTGACTTACTTTAAGTAAAAACTCGTTCGGTCTGCCGAAGGGCAAATACCAATGAAGATTTTCAACTCTGGTGAAAAACCTAGAGTATTTTTATTTATATCGCTTTGAAAAATCTTTGAAAAATCTCTCTGAGCGCTCAGTGGGGGGGGGGGGGGGGGGGGGGGGGGGGTAATCCGCTTCCCCTAACCTTCTTCTTTTTTTTAAGGCAGGGAAATCCTCATGGATACCATGGACATTTTGGGAAATCCATGGTTATGTCGGACTCTTACCGAATAAAACCCTGCAGTGGTCTCTCTGCACGTCGCGGAGGGTAGCCGGGAACTCTTTCGGACACTTCCAGCTATACACCTGTGCTCAGATCGAAAATCTTCTATCTTAAATTCGCTCTTTTTCCAGCTCGTCCTTTTAACAGGCACCTGCCGCAACCACCACGGTCGATGCCCTCGCCTGGGCGAGCGTTTTAAATGGCACATGCTTGCTCCAAATCCAAAGCGTGCCTCGCTCGCTAGACGGTCCCTTGTTTATGGCCCCCCGCCGTAAAACGTCTAGACGGAGGATCGCCAAGGGTTGTCTACTTTCTTTTATTCGAACTTAGCTTTCTTTAATCGCACCTAATTTCCATTCGCGAGTGTAGTTGGCATCCGCGAAAGTTTCAAATTCACGCGCGTTATCTTCTTTCTTCGCGGTTGAGGTCTTCCTTGCGCCAGTGGCGTAGAGATTGACGGCGGCGGCGAAGTTTCGCTCCCCGGTGGGTACTTTGAAGCGACTCTCATTCCCAAAGAAATGAGAGTCCCCTACCTTGGAGCGAAAGGTGGCAAACGTGCACGACGCCGACCACGTAAGACTCGTCGAGCAGGGAGCGTACGCTCCCTTTCGCGCTCAGCGGCTTCCTTCGCAACCATAACTCTGTTGCAAAACAAAGTTACGGCTCGCCGACATCCCTCACTTTCCAACATTTTCGGTATAATGCTGTTCAGCGAGAGATCCGATCCGATCTCCGCCACGAGGGCGTGTCGCAGCGTTCCCCACGCTGGGCAAATTTCCAGCGTGTGCTGCGCAGAATCCTCTTCTTCTCCACAATGGTGGCAGGTGGCCGTGGCTTCCTTTCCAATCTTCTGCAGGTATTGTCCGAAGCATCCGTGCTTATTGCATAATAATATGTAATATTCAATGCAACGCGTTACGTGATTCTCGTCTACACTTCAACAGAATGTAAAGCCCACACTTCCTTGCTACGGAACAGCGTTTCTTGATGCCTACGTATCGAAGCAATAGAGTTCTAATTCTTCATAGAACGCGATATCGTATCTCATATCTATGTTTCATGATAAGATATAATATTCATTGCGAAGTGTTATATATACCTCGTCTACACTTCAGAAGAATGTAAATGCCACACTTCCTTGCTAGGAAATAGTGTTTCCAGATGCCTACGTATCGAAGCAATAGAGTTCTAATGCTTCTTAAATCGCGATATCGCATCTCATTTCTGTATTTCATGATAAGATATAATATTCATTGCGAAGTGTTATGTATACATCGTCTACACTTTAGAAGAATGTAAATGCCACACTTCCTTCCTAGGAAATAGCATTTTCAGGTGTCTACGTATCGAAGCAAAAGAGTTCTAATGCTTCTTAAAACGCGATATCGCATCTCATTTCTATGTTTCATGATAAGATATAATATTCATTGCGAAGTGTTATGTATACCTCCTCTACACTTCAGAAGAATGTAAATCTCACACTTCCTTGCGACGGAATAACGTTTCGAGATGTCTACGTATCGAAGCAATAGTATTGTAATGCTTCATAGAACGTAAAATCACATCCCATTTCTATAACTCATGATTAGATGTAAAATTCAGTGCAATGCGTTATGTATATCTCGTTTACACTTCAGATGAATTTAAATGCCACACTTCCCTGCAACGGAATACCGAATCGAGATGTCTACGTACCGCAATGCGAGATATACACAACGCGTTGCGTTGAGTATTACATCTTACTATGAAACATAGGAATACGATGCGATATCGCGGTTTAAGAAGGGTTATAACAGTGTTGCATCGAAACGTAAACATCTAGAAACCCTATCCCAGTGCAAGGAAGTGTGGGCAGTACATTCTTTTGAAGCGTTTATGAGATACACATCACGCGTAGCTTTGAATATTACATCTTATCATGAGACATAGGAATGAGAAGCGATATCGCGTTTTATGAAGCATTAAAACTATTTTGCTTCGATACCTAGATATGTAGAAACTCTGTTCGGTCGCAAGGAAGTGTGAGATTTACGTTCTTTTGCAGTGCTGACGAAATATACATAACGCGTTGCACTGATACTACATCTTATCATGAGACAAAGAAATGAGATGCGATATCGCATTCTATGAAGCATTAGAAATCTATTGCTTAGAACCGTAGACATCTAAAAACGCTATTCCGCAGCTGCGAAGTGTGGCATTTACATTCTTTTAAAATGTAGATGTCATATACATAACTCGTTGAATTGAATATTACATGTTCCTATGAGGATAGAAGTAATGTGCGGAATCACGGCTTATGAAGCATTAGAACCCTTTTGCTTCGGTATGCAGACATCTAGAAGCGCTAGTCCGTAGCCAGAAAGTGTGGTCATTACACTGGTTTGAAGTTTTGACGACATATACATAGTGCACCGCACTAATACTACATCTTATCCTGAAACATAGAAATGAAATGCGAAATTGCGTTTAGTGAAGCATTAGAACACTATTGCTTTGATACTTACACATCTAGAAACGTTGTTCCGCCGCAAGGAGATGTGGCATTTACTCTCTTTTGAAGTATAGTCGAGACAAACATGACGCGTTGCATTGCATATTACATCTTACATGAGACATACGAATGAGTTGCGACATCGTGTCTTATGATGCACTAGAACTCTATTGCTTAGAAACGTAAACGTCTAGAAACGCTATTCAGTAGCAAGGAAGTGTGGCATTTACATTCTTTTGATTGGTAGTGTAACGTCAGGCCTTGCGCCTGCCACCCATCAGCCTTTTCGCCGCCTCCTGCATCAATCCCTGCACGCAGTGAACCTGCCGTACACGCCTGCGTATCCTGCAACCAGCAGCGTTTGCGCGCGCAGATATCCACGCGCTCACTCGCACCTACGAGCACCTCTGTCTCATGCACGCCAATACGCATCGCTGTCTTGCTTGCACCAAAGTGCAACTTTGTCTCACTCGCACCTATACTGATCGTCCTGTTGCTCCCACCTACGAATATACCCGCCTCCCTCGCACTGACGGCTCCGGCCAGAAAGAAGAAGCAGCAGCCCGTTACCGGAATGGGGAGTGTTTCAGTTCAAGGATCCTACATTGCCAGAACCTATATATTATTTCTAATGTTATATCTATGTACCTGTATCATACCCTAGATTTAATTCTAATTCCGTACATATGAGATTAGATATTAAGACGTACCTGCGCGAACGACACGCACAGGTATCACCACGACGAGCCGCGTGTTCCCGCTCGCTGGACCACGCGCTCCCCACTACGAGCGACCGCGACCGATGCGCCACGAGGATGTCCGAGACGCGACTCCAGAGAGTCAGTCTACATCGAGATACCACTCCATGTAGTCGAATCCTCCAGTACCATATCATATACCCAAGCCATTAGCCGCCTCTATATGGAGATTAGGTTACGTGCTATTATTTCTATTTCATACGTTATAACTTAGAATAATTTTGACCTTGTATAGTTTTAACTTAGAATATATTCCATTTATTTTACTACATCCTGTTTGCAAGTTCAATACTATATCTACTAGTTCCTAAATCTACTAAATCTAAATACTATTTCTCGCATTTAATACAACCCTTATGTAGGAATACTTCCACGTGTCACTTCCATACAACTGGGTAGCTTTCCAACACCTCGAAGGAGTATAGAACCCAGCTTTGCAGAGTTGCGATAGTGCGGACCGCCGCTTATCCTTCCGACCATTGTCTGTTAGTACTGAAAAACTTGGTGAATGGGACGTGATTCTGGTTCAGCCGTAGTTCTACGAAGTCTCCAGCAACGCCGAGTCTCCTTTTTCCGCAGCCGAGATTGCTGCGTTATCCACGGTCCCTGCCGAATCCGCTTCGCATCCGAGCCGCCCTTACCCACCTCGCTGAAAGCTGATTGAAATATCAGTCTCCGTTAACAGGCCGACATCTACATCGATGCCAGTCAACGATCCACGGCGAGAATTCTACTAATGTATCGAATACGACACCAGCGAGAGATAGGATTTACTACATCTATTATCCACGAACTGCGAGTGCTTTGCTAGTGCTGCGTATGCTGAAATAGTCGGACCAGGTCGTAATGCGTTTCCGCAGACCGAATCTCGAACAAATAGACTAGTGTCGTAAAGCCTCCGGATAAGCGGAAAATTATTTCGCCGGGCGTGACAGTAGATGCAGATACACAAAACGCATTGCATTGAACATTACATCTTATCACGCAACATTGAAATGAGATGCGACATCGCGTCGAATAATGTAGTAAAACTCTATTGCTTCGACACGTTGGCATCTAGACACGTTATCATGTAATTATATCTGTACGTTGTGTTCTATGCAAAGGCAAATATTTCAAAGAGAAAAAATGTATTACTTACAAATTACATTTGTTCGCGGAGATCTCACGAATTCAGGCTTCTTGTCTTGCAAAACTAATCATTCATTTAACATGGAACGGCGTCGAGGAATAGTAAAAGATTTTCATATTTCATAACGATACACGCTAATTGCATCTACAACTTCAGACCTTAAATATATAATTGAAACAACATATCTAATACTGTTTTAATAACATTTTTCTAATTATTTATATCTATGCCTAATAAATATATATTAATCGAATAACTTGCTTTACCAAAGTATAAAAAAATCTGAGGATTGGAAATCTGAGCATTACATAACAAACGTGCATTACATATATAATGTTACATGTAACAAAAGATGAAGACCAAAAAGGTCGCATATAAGTTGAATTCACAATGCGGTCATAGAGATACAGAAACGGCAAAATTTCCAAACAATAATTAACAAAATCCTAAAATGGAGGAGTGAAAATCCATCTCTTCGACAACGATCAGAAACAAGGCCTCATGCACTACAATATTCCAAACAACCAGTGATTGGCACAACAATGACAACGGATGGAACGAATTCCGTGGCAGAACTGAGCAAAGACCGTGCTCCTACGCAGCTCTCCTAACGGCATACTCTTAGTACCGGGGCGACACTCGTATCACGGCACTATTAATGCACCGCGATACACACGGGCTACACGGCTGTGGCAATGACACTATCAGCTCGCCATAGCTACACGCGTGGTAGTGGCGTAGGCTGACATTTACTAATGGGAAAACTGATTCCATAAAAATTATAAGCGAATATGAAAAATGGCTAAACCAAGCAATTTATTTATTTTGATTCCAAAATAGATACACCGGCACGAAACAGAAATGTAAAAACTCGACTTTATTATTCTCTGTAAACTAGCTCAATACGGCGATTTTTTCGATAAAGTCGTTAATTACTTTATCATAAAAATATATACATTTATTTTATATGTATTTTTCTCAATTGATCGTTACAAATTCATGCAGTTGAGGGTTATATTAAATACGACGACAGCATGTCATTTAAGAAATTACATAAGGCGAAGTTAGGGACGCAACAGCATAAATTTGTACTTTGTAAATGATACTGTTTTTATAAATAATATTTTTAGTTTATGACGGGTTGAAAGATATATATTGTGACGTGGTGACGTCACAAGGCTCGCTCACCCCCCCCCCCCTGCTTCGGTTAGACTAGCTCCCAGATCACCACCGCGATAGCCATCACCCAGATCGCGATAGCAGTACTTGCGAGGAGCGTGAAATAGGCGATGGTAGAACCCTCCCCCCCCCCAGGGGACCCAGAAGACGCCCCTTCGGCGGATAAGAAGACGGCAGGTTCGCGGAAGGGCTGTGCGCCTAGGTAGCGTGACGAGCTCGACGGTGGAGGAGTCGGGAAGCGAACCCGAAAAGACCCTGAAGCCCGAAGGATAAGATCCAGAGCCCTGCACCGATAAGACCGCTGCCATAGTCTATGGAGATAAACAGGAAGGACATTGGGTGTGAGAAGGACCTCCACCCCTCCCATGAGCCCATGGAGAGGAAAACTCAAGATGCGCAGCGGAATTGCAGGCGAGCCGAGGAAAGCGCGGCGCGCGACACGCGCCGCAGTTCAAATAATCCAGAGGACCCCCGCTGGACACACCAGAGGGGGCGATCAGGGAAGACCGCCGATACCCACCGATCGATGCCCCAAACAATCCCGAAGCGTATAGCCCTACCCCACCAAGGAGCCCTAAGGAGGATCTAAGGGGATCCGAAGACCCCCAGCAAACCTATGTAATGAGCTAGCCAGTATGAAGACGGCCTACTCTACTGCGATTCTTCTTCTTAGCGACTTATTTAGCGAGCAATTGAGCAAGCAATTATACGGAGCGATTCGAAAGAGAGAGAGAGAGAGAGAGAGAGAGAGAGAGAGAGAGAGAGAGAGATAGACGGACTGAACGAGATCCAGACTTGCTGGAAGCGAGAACGTGAGTCCTTATACGCTAAAGCGTCCCATTTGTTCCCTGCCGCATTTGCGACATTGCGTATTGTATTTTGTATCGTATAACGGGTGGTGATCCCCGATCATTCGCGGCGTGTCGTATACCCTTTTGTAATACCGCGTCGAGGCAATCTAGAAAGAAGCCGTGAGTTCAGTATCCCGCGACCCTAATTTGCGCACTCGGCTAGAAGTAGTCGAGCTATAGAGTATTTCGAAATTTCGAGGGTTATCTTGCACCGGGTTTCCCCGGGTTGCGTGGTTCACTAGTTTTTGCTACTTCTTGAGTAGCTGGCGCCCAAAGAGTCCCAGCCTCGCAGTTACGAAATACTCGCTGGATAGGCAATTCTTGGTTCTGCATTTGGCGTTGGCGAATTCGTCGACAATCATACCACGCGGATATTTTGTACCCCGATATTCTGTACCCCGGATTAAACTACTGTATACCCCCGTTAGTATTAGTTCTATATACCCCTTTCTTGCGGATTGTAACGGGAAAACCCGTCACAATATATATATATATATATATATACACAACTCTCTCAATAACTATACATATACGAAAACGACTATCAAAATATATATTAGTACTCATATGTTGAACATCTAACGGTTCTAATTTGTATGAAAGCACAGGTACCCCATTACCAAATGTGACCCTACGTCATTGCTGAAAAGATTCATGAATGGAGCGATGACACGCGGGTCACGATAGTGCTGGTGCTGCGTGATTCACACGGTGTGTTATGCTTGTTTAGAAAGTGCTGGTAACATATTCTGGTATTTTAGCTAACGAATCTGGCCGCAGATGGCTACGAATCAGCTGAAACTCCTCGGAAGTGGCAATATAGTGCCGGTATGGTGTCGCCGCCATCTTGCCCTTTGTTATCTGGGACGCTTTTCAGAGCATTATTCGGAATTGAATTTGAACACATAGCTACTTAATCGCGAATTTGTATGTACATAATTATACATGACTGCATAAAAACAATGTCATATACTTTTATTACCAATGCGATGGTGGAGGGCCTGCACCCCCCCCCCCCCCAACCTCCACCATCAGCCTGAGCGAGGCTGCTGTGCATATGTTGATGAAAGGTGCTGCTGGCTCGTGATTCGGAATCAGCCCAGTCGGGTCCTGGCAGAAGATTAATTGTTGGGCAGGCCGTTCGGAGCCCCCTGTTGATGACACCAAAGGATAGGAAAATATAAAAGAGAAGAAGAAAGCCTCGTAAAACACAGGAACGAAAGGAGAAGTATCAGGAGCCGAAGTAAGGGAAGCAAAAAGAAAGGGCAGGATAATGGTAAAGCCACCGATAAGATTAACGTCCATACTTTCAAATAGAAGAATAGGCAGCCACACGTCAGACGTAATGATAAATATGAGCGAGGATACGACGAAGGTAATGACATATTAGAAAACGTTAATGGGAAACATCAGGCATATAAAAAAAAACTGAGATCGGACACTTGATCGAACTAGTGGCGAACGGTACAGAGAAAAATGAAACAACTAAAGGAACAGAAAGCATTCGAGGACATGCAGTAGGATGAGGAGAAGCAGGAAAAACGACAGAAATACGAAAAGATGACGCAAGGAAATCGAGAGCGGGCGATGTAATCCTAGAATTTAACAAGAAAACAGGTATAGAGAACATAATAAAGGAGATAAAAGGAACTCTAGAAAAAGAATTCGAAGAAAAACGTACGAGTGCGAGTATAATGCTCCAACTAAGGGACATATACCCGTTAGGTGACCAGAGAAGAAATGAAGGAGTAAATAAAACGAACACTGAAAATAATCGTAGTAAAGGATAGCGGTATAAACGTCAAGTTGCTGAAACAAACGTGGAGGGGCTACCGAGTCGCGTTAGCTGAATTTGAACAGGAATACAGTAAAGAGCTGGAAAAGGTCAAACGACTCAGAATGTCGTTTGTGCTACCGAGAATAGAGAGATGCTTCAAATGCCATAATGTGGGACATATCGGCAGAAATTGCGAAGAAGTCAAAGATAATAAGGGAATCTGCAGGAAATGCGGATCTCAGATTTATACGGTGATCGGTTGTATCGCGAATAAACCGAAATGTATCATCTGCAGCGAGGAAGGAAGAAGGAATCCATACATCAGTCACGTTACCGGAGCTTTAATTGTCCGGCCTACAGAAAGGCGTTGATAGAAAAGAAAGAGAAACGAATATGGAATTGAAAGTCCTACAAATCTATCTGAACAGATGCCGAATCTCGCGAAATATCATGCAGCAAATGCGAATGATTCAAGGGACAGACGTGGTAATAATATCGGAAGCACACAGGAGAGAGGAATACTGACTGCAAGACGAGAACGGTGACGCTGCGATATGGATAACCGGTGTTAATCGAAAATGTTTCACATATAGCACCACATATTCCTCGACCGGAATCGTTCATGCAATGGTCGAAGGAACAAAATCTATAAGCTGCTACTTCTCGCTTAACAGGAACGGAAAGAAATCGAAGAATATATAAACCAAGCTGAGGATAACATGGAAAAGGGAGAGAAAGCAAACAGAATAATAATCGTGGGTGACCTGAACGAAAAATCGGTACTCTGGGGTAGTAAGACGAACAACCATAGAGAGGAAAAGATCATCAAAATGGCTCTAAGAAACGATCTAATCATGACCAATCCGAAAGAAGGCTACACATACTTTAAGAACCGAAACAAATAAAAAATAGATATAACGTTGACAGGAGGTTGCATATACGCTAAGTTGAGTATAGCAGAAGTGTTTGAGATATTTTCAGCGTTGAACCATCAATACGTACTACATACCTTCTAAAGTACGAATTACAAGAATAACGAAGAGGGATTTGCAAGCCTCGATGGAAAGAAAGCGAACTCGAACGATGAAAATAAATGATCGACTTATATAATATATAGATATTTATTTTTATTCAGAGGGAATGATCTATATTTAAGTAACTAAAATATATGATAAATGTAATTATATAAACCAATTTCAAATATTTAAATAAATATCATGAAAGGATATGAAATTAGATAGGATTTTAGATTTAATGAAGTATCTTAAGGAGATATTGTATTTAGAATTAACTAAAATATAAAATATGTATTAATATTTATACCAGTTTGATACGTTTACTTAAAAAATCATGAAAGCATGTGGTCCAGCGAGTGGGGGATTAACGGATCGTGGTGGGACTAGCGGTGCGTCTTTCGCGTTTAACTTATGAAATTGTATGTGTTGCTCGTGTCTTGGATTCTTAACGTGTGTAACCTGGATTTATGAATTCTTATATACAGCAATACATTAGTCCGGATATACTACATATATGTATGTAAGAGGCTTAAAAGTAGAATACAGGTTCTGCTAAAGTCGGCTCCCTGAATTGGGAGAATCCCCATTGAGGTGATGGGCTGCGACTGCGCCTCTTAGCAGAACGAAATCACTGGTGCAAGGTAGGCAAGGGTTTTCGTCGTTGGAGCGAACGCAGATATACTCGACAATGGGAGTGAGATAGTAGTGCTTACCGGTGAGATTCAAAGAGCAATGCCTAGTACGTACGAGCCATGCATACCGGTCGGTTCGAGTGACACAGCGGTACTTGGTGCGTGTGAGCGCGTGCAGGTATGCGCGCGCGAACGCTGCGATTGCCGGTGCTGTATGCGAGCACGGCAGGTTCCCTGATTCCAGGGGTTGATGATAGAAGTGCGAGAAGGCTCACGTGTAGAATGGGCGGCAGGAGCTACGCACGACATTGCACTTGGACGCGCTATCCCATTGCATGAATTTGTAGAACTCACATTCTTTTCAAGAGCAGACGCAGATAAGTATAGTGCAATGCATAGAACATTACAAATAACTTACCTTGAAACGTTGAAAAGAGATGGGCTCTCGCGTTGCATAAAGCATTAGAACTCTCATGCATTGGCACGTAGACACTATGAAACACCATCACATTGCATGCAACTGTAGGATTCACAGGATTCGTAAGCATCGAAGAAATAGAGTTCTGACGCTTCATGTATCACGAGAGCACAATTTACTCCAACGTTTCAAAGCAAGTAAGTAGTAATGCCCTACACAATGCAGTATTCTTATCTGCTACTCCTCTTTAGAAGAATTAGATTACGAATATTTCGTGCAACGCGATGTCACATCTTATTTCAATGCTGCATGATAAGATGTAATATACAATGCAAAACGTTATGTTTATCTCGTCTACACTTCAGAAGAATGTAAATGCCACACTTCCTTGCTACGCAATAGTGTATCTAGATGTCTACGTTTCGAAGAAATACAGTTCTAATGCATCATAATGCGCGCTATCACGTCTCATTTCTATGTTTCATGATAAGATGTAATATTCAATGCATTGCGCTATGTATATTTCGCCTACGTTTCAACAGAATGTAAATCCTACTTATTCTGGCGACGGAACAGCGTTTTTCGATGTCTAAATATCGATGCAATAGAGATCTGAATCTTCATAAAATGCGATATCGCATCTCATTCCTATGTTTCATGACAAAATGAAATATCAATGCAGCGCGTTATGTATAACACGTCTACACTTCAAAAGAAAGTAAACGCCACGATTCCTTACTACGGCATAGGGTTTCTAGATGCCTACGTTTCGAAGCAATAGAGTTCTAGTGCTTCAGAAATGGCAATACCGCATCTCATTTCTATGTTTCATGATAAGATGTATTATTCAATGTAACGTGTAGACTTATCAATGTATCGTTCTAGACATATCACGTCTAGACTTCAAAAGAATGTAACTGCCACACTTCCTTGCTACAGAATGACGTTTCAAGATGTCAACTTATCGAGGTAATAGAGTTCTAATGCTTCATAGGTCGCGATAGCGCATCTCATTTCTATGTCTCATTATAAGGTATAATATCAATTCAGCGCGTTATGTATATCTCGTTAGCACTTCAGGAATGTAAATCCCACACTTCCTTGGAACGGAATAGCTTTTGTAGATGTCTGAGTATCGAAGCAATAGAGTCCTAAGGCTTCATAAAACGCGATATCGTATCTCATTTCTATGTTTCATGGTAAGATGTAATTCAATGCAAAGCGTTATGTATATCTCGTGTACTCTTCAAAAGTATGTTAATGCCACACATGCTTGCTATGGAATAGCGTTTCTAGATGTCTACGCATCGAAGAAGTAGAGTTCTATATCATCATAAAACGCGATATCGCATCTCCTTTCTATGTTACTTGATAAGACGTAATTCAGTGCATCGCGTTAGTATATCAAATGTATGTAACTGTATTGCTTCAATACGTAGTCTTCTAGAAACGCTATTCCGTTACAAGGAAGTGTGGGATTTACATTCTCTTGAAGTATGGACGAGATATATAGAACGCGTTGCATTGACATTACATCTTATCATGAGACATAGAAATGAGATGCGATATCGCGTTTTAATAAACATTGGAACTCTATTTCTTCGATACGTAGACGTTTAGAAACGCCATTCCGTCGGAAGGATGTATGACATTTACATTCTTTTGAAGTGTTGACCAGATGTACGTATCGCTTTGCATTGAATATTACATCTTATCATGAGACAAAGGAATGAGATACTATATCGCGTTTTATAACGAGATAGAAATCTATTTCCTCGATACGTAGACATCTAGAAAGGGTGTTCCGTATCAAGGAAGAGAGGCATCTGCATTCTTTTGAAGTGTAGACGATATATAAATAGTGCGCTGCACTAAATATTACATCTTGTCATGAGACATACAAATGAGATGGGATATCGCGTTTTATAAAATGTTAGAACCCCATTGTTTCGATACGCAGAGCATCTAGTAACGCTGTTCCGTAGCAAGGAAGAGTTGCGTTTACATTCTTTTTAGGTATAGACGAGATATACATATGAGTTCCACTGAATATTACATCTCATCATGAGACATTGAAATGATATGACATATCGCGTTTTATAAAGAGTTAGTACTACATTGTTTCAATACATAGACATCTAGAAACACTGTTCCGTCGCCAGGAAGGGCGACATTTACATTCTCTAGAAGTGTAAACAAGATATACATAACAAGTTGCATTAAATATAACATCTTATCGTGACACACAGAAATGAGATGCGATGTCGCGTTTTATGAAGATTTAGAACTTTATTGCTTCGACACGTAGACATCTAGAAACGCTTGTCCATCGCAAGGATGTGCGGTATTTACATTCCTTTGAAGTGTAGACGAGATAAACATAACGCGTTGCATTTGGTACTACATCTTATCGTGAGACATAGAAATGATATGCGATATCGCGTTTTGTAAAGAGATAATACTCTATTGCGTCTATATGTAGACATCTAGAAACGCTGTTCCGTAGCAGGGAAGTGTGGTATTTACTTTCCGATGAATTGTATACGCTGCAGAGCCAGAGGATGACGTGTCTGCAGCCAACAACACAATGCAAAGCTACACGAGTACCACCAATCGGAAGATGCATGACCGCAACGGAAAGTCGAAAAGCTCGTACCAAGGTTCACGTGCTTAGTCGTCAACAGTCGCACAACGGAGCTGATGGCCACCGCGATCGCCCGCGATCTCGATTGCGACCAGAAGCCAATCGAGTGTGGAACGTTGAGCATCACCTTTTCGAGTGTAAACTTCATTACAAGCGACCGGGCATTGAAGCTTGGACTTCCGACGAAAAATAGCACATCAAACATAGCATAAAAATTCTCGCCGTCTCGTGGCACGCGCAGAACGACGGAATCATCTATACCGTGGGTCCAAACATCGATACGAGGATCACCAAACGCACGATCTTATCCACCATAGCAAAAATATTCGACCCGTTAGGTTTACAAGCGCCAGTAATAATAACGGCAGAAATATTTTATGCAACACCTTTGGAAACTGCAATTGGCCTGGGACGAATCGCTACCAACCAGCCTCCATACAGAATGGTCCACGTACGTGAAGGAATTGCAGTTACATAACGAAACATTCTTCGAACGACACCTATGCCAATCAAAGGTGCGAAGAGTGGATTTACACGGGTTCTGCGACGTGCGCGCCAGTAAAAGTTGTCAGCCTCACACGTCTCGAAGTTTGCGGTGCGGTGCTACTAACGTCATTATTTTCTAACGTCCGAGATAGTAATGCACGTCGATTCGACTCGATGAACTTCTGGACGGATTCCACGATAGTTTTAAATTGTCTGCAACGCGAACCAGCCACGCTAAAAACATTCGTGGCAAATAGAGTGGCCGAAATCCAAGCGAAGACCGATAGCGGCATGTCAGGTCAAACGACAATCCAGCGGACCTCATATAGAGAGGTCAAACACCGGCGGAATTCTTGAAGCCCTCCATCTGGCGTCATGGACCATTTGCCGACGATAAAAGGGATTGGCCGAAATCTACGTTCAACCTCGTTTTGGAAATAGCCGATATGTGTGCCCGTAGTGAAGTCTTAAGGGATGAGTACCTCCCGCCTTTGCAGTGGCACCGCGGTCGAGTCGAAGAGGTGCACCCAGGTCCAGACAAGATCATACGAGCGGTCACCGTACGGACCAGCCAGCGGGTCTACAAACGCGAAGTCAAGCAGCTGGCTGAGCTGCCCACATGCGAGACGACAGCGCGAACCATCGGCGACCCGGCGATATTCAGATCAATCCGATCTAGATTGATCGACACGGTCTCTCAACGGGAGGAACATGTTCCGACCGACGGAACAAATAAAACGTGGGGTCTTCGAAGACCTCATTTATTACATGTTTGTGACGAAAAGGCTATTTTTGAGATTAAGACGTTTGAAGTAATTTTGTAAATATATCTATTGCTGCCATATGTAGACATCTAGAAACGCTATTCCCTAGTCACGAAGTGTGGGATTCACATTCTTTCGAAGTGTAGGCGAGATATACATAACGCGTTGCACTGAATATTACATCTTACCATGAGACATAGAAACGAGATGCCATATCGCGTTTTATGAAGAATTAGAAATGTATTGCTCCGATACGTAGACATATCGGAACGCTATTTCGTCACAAGAAAGTGTGGGATTTACACTCTTTTGATGCGTTGACGAGATATACATAACGCGTTGCTTTAAATTACATCTTATCATGCAACATAGAAATGATATGCGATCTCGCGTTTTATGAAGAATTACAGCTCCGTTGCTTCAGTACGTAGGTACCTAGAAACGCTAGTCCGTAGCAAAGAATTGTGGCATTTACATTCTTCCGAAGTGTAGACGAGATATACATAATGTGTAGCTTTGAATATTACATCTTACATGAGACATAGAAACGAGATGCTATATCCCGTTTTATGAAGCATCAGAACTCTATTGCTCCATGTAACAACCTAGATACGCTATCCGTCGCAACGAAGTGTGGGATTTACTTTCTCTTGAAGCGTTGACGAGACATACATAACACGTTGAATTGATATTACATCTTATCATAAGACACAGACATGATATGCATTATTGCGTTCTATGAAGCGTTAGAACTCCATTGCTTCGATACGTAGACATCTAGAAAAGCTATTACGTTGTAAGGGAGAGTGGGATTTACATTCTCCTGAAGTATTGACGAGATATACATAACGCTTTCCATTGTAAATTACATCTTATCATGAGACATAGGAGTGAGATACGATATCGCGTTTTATGAAGCATTAGATATCTGTGGCTTCGAAATGTGGACATCTGGAAACGCTATTCCCTAGCAAGGAATTGTGGGCTTTACATCCTTTTGAAGTGTTCACGATATATCATTAACGAGTTGCATTGAATTACATCTTACATGAAACATAGAAATGAGATGCGATATCGTGTTTAATAAAGAGATAGAACTCTATTGCTTCAATACGTAGGCATCTAGAAATGCTGTTCCGTCGCAAGGAAGAGTGACATTCACATTCTTTTGAAGTGTTGACAAGCTAATCGTAACGCGTAGAATTGATATTACATCTTATCATGAGGCATAGAAATGAGTTGCGATATCGCGTTTAATGAAGCATTAGAGCTCTATAGCTGCGATATGGAGATATCTACAAACGCTACTCCGTCATAAGGTAGTGTGGGATTTACATCCTTTTGATGTGCTGACGAGACGTACATAACGCATTGTACTGACATTATATCTTGTCATGAGTTGCGATGTCGCGTTGTGTGAAGCGTTAGTACTCTATTGCTGCGATATGTAGACATCTAGAAACGCTATTCCGTAGCAAGGAAGTATGGCACTTACATTCTTTTAAAGTGTAGACGAGGTATATGTAACGCGTTGCATTGATATTCTAAGAGAATACAACTGTGATGCCCGCCGAACCTCCCGGTACCTCCTACACCCCCCGGCAAAGCCGCATACAGCGCCTGCCGCCATTGCAGAGACGAGCAAACCGACACACGGTAACACAGTCTGATCACTGAGCTAAGGCAGCCACCCTCGCACCAAGGATTTGAACCACACGATCGCGCCTCGATGCGCATACGTCAGACAGTTGGAGCAGACACCAGCCACAGCCTCCGCACGAGGACCATTTCACGCACCACGAGGGTCGCCCGCAGTTACGCACACATATTCGTATTATACTCATGTCTATAACCAAGCGAATTCTAGTATTTAAGCATACGGCACTCTATGTACAAACAGGATGCAACACACAAGTATAGCATAAGTCATTTCATGTGTAATAATAATTTTAGAAAGCGTATTATTCATAATTAAAGCCGCGCCAGCTCACGCCGGCCGCGCACGCCTCACCACGACCGTCCGCACCACCGCGAGTGTCGAGCGTCCGCCCCACTCCAGAGCCTAGCGACTCGCGTTCCCGCGCGATCCGAGGAGGTCGCGGATCCGCGAGTCAACGGAGAGATCAAGCCCAGCGCTCGACGAGTACAGATCGATCCAAACGCTCATCGCGACCGTACCTATCATGCCTCCGGGCCTTACTCCACCTCAGTTGAAGATGTTTGCTATTTCGTTACTATTCTAACTCAGAATTGAAGTTGCTATTTCCAATTTTAACTTTAACTTTATTCTAAATAAACGATTCTAGTACTTAGTCTTCTTAGCATGGAGCAGTAAAGCGTAAGCTTAGATTTTACTTAGAATATATCTTATTTTTACCAGTATTTACAAACTCTCATTATTCTCAATGTATTCCTTGTCTTATATTGCATTAAATTCATTACGGTACGACGTCTTCCACGAGTTCACGCGTCTTCCAAAATCATTCGAGGAGTTCTGACCCTTAGTTACGCTTGGTTACCGACCATTTATAGCGGCCCTCCGCTTAGCTGCATTGTGCCACAGTTCGACTAAGGAGAAGATATACATCGTTTTCCATATCTCTGGATCGGCAAACTAGAGCGACCCCCTCCGCTAGTGGACCCGTAGCTGGAGTTTTGGAATCCGATTTGAATGCGCCGTTCGGCTACGAATAAACGAACTCGACGCGTGGGAAGGAAGAACTTCCTGCGTTCTCTAGTGCGTGAATATATGGGTACAAGTAGCTACTCCATCGTCCACCACTTCACCGTCTCATCTCCTGCTGTCCGCCGACCGGACAGCCATTCCGTATCGCCGCCCCCGTCGTCGATCCGCACCAGAGACAAGCCTGCCTGGGTACTCGTTCCATTGTCGATTCCGCCTCACAGCCCGCATGCAGGAACCATACCAGAGGACGATCCTCGCCGACGACGATACCTGGAACGACGTTAGTAATTAGCGGCTTCCAAGACTTCGAAACGTAAGTCCCCTTTTTTATATACTCGCGTCCGTGACTTTCGCGCAGTGTTTCGCGATCCAAAAAGAACCCGCTCTTCGATCCAATTGTGCGAGCCGAACCGTTCGAGACTGCGCGCTGCTCCGCCATACGGTTAATTTTCCGCGACCCCAGACGTGATACATCTATAAAAGGAAAAATATTTTGAAAACTTTTATTATAGTCTTTAATACAAGCAGTTGGACAGTATTTCAATTTTTGAGGAAATTAATGAAAGTCAACCATCTTCAAATGATCAGAATCTTTGCCGTTTGAGCAATAAGTGACTAACAAATAACTGCATCAATTTCAGGCTTATGAACATATTGATTGAGTCTTATGCAGACACGTTTATAACCGAGTTACTAAATAATAATCAACACTAAATAATTATCTTTAAACTTAACCGATTACACTTGGCATACATATAAAAATATTGCAAACGTGAAAAGTAAGTGGTTTATCAAGAACTCTTCTAAAAGAACGGACGAAGCCAATAGAAATCTTTGTTGAAGTAAGCAAGTTCTAACGTTTCAAGCAACGCGATGGTCCTTATCTGTCTACGTTACATAGCAAGTGAGTTCTGAAGTTCTACGAAAGCCGATGGAGCTCCTCACTATCAACGTTTCAAAGCAAGTTCACAAATTCTAAGTTCAACGCTTAAAACTTTGTGTGTTCTATATATCTATGTAAAGTGATTGTCCCTATCAGTTTATACGTTTCAGAGTACGTAAGATGCAAAGTTCTATGCAACATGATTTCGCTTCATATTTCTACGTTTCATAGTAAGCACTTCCTATATCTTCATACAACGCGAAGCAGCTTCACAGTCCTGCGTTTCAAAGTAATTCCCAAAGTTCCACGAAAAGGGATGTTGCATCTGAGTGTCTACATGTTAGTGTGAGCAGCTTTGAAGATTCCTTGCAACAAGATGGCGCATCTCAGTACTATAATTCGTCGTATGCTATAAAAAAATATTCTGTGCTACAAGATGGTGCTTCTCAGTTTCACGCTTCAAAGCAAGTATGTAATGTTCTATGCATCGCATTATGCTTACCTGCTTCTATATTTCAGAATAATGTGAATGCTACAATTCCCTCCTTCCTGTCCTCCTAAGTTCCTATGCTCCATGCAATGCCATGGCGCATCTCATTTCAACGTTACAAAGTAAGTAAGCAGTAACATTCTATGCATTGCATTATACTTATTTGCTCCTACACTCCAAACGACTGTGAAATCTACAGTTCCTTGCAACGGGATGGAGTTTCAGTGTCTGCGTTTTGAACGAGTAGAGTTCTAATGCACTATGCATTGCGATGACGCATATAATTTCAACGCTTCAAGGTAATTAGGTTGTAATATCTTATGTATCACATTATGCCTAACTGCTACTACACTTCAAAAGAATGTGAATCTTACAGTCGCTTGCATCGGGATGGCAATTCATAGTATCTGCTTTTCAAACCAATAGATCTCTATTACTTTGTGCATCGCGAGGGCGCATATTATTTCAGCGCTTCAAAGTAAGTAGGTTGTAAAGTTCTACGCATCGAAATCCTCTCATTTGCTTCTATGCTTCAAAATAATGTGAATCCCTCATCACTCCCTTGCAACGGAGTGGTTTTTTATAGTGTCGTTGTATCAGAGGAATATATTTCTAATGCTTCCTGCATCGCGATGGCCCATATCATTTCAACATATCTAGATAAGTAGGTAGTAATGCTCCATGCGTCGCATTATGCTTACCTGTTACAACGCTTCAAAAGAATGTGAAATGTACACTACCCTGCAACCAGATGGCGCCTTGCAGTGTCTTCGATGCAACGCGGTAGTGTTCTATTGCTCCATGTAATGCGATGGCTCTCGAAGTTACAAAGTGAGCAGTAACATTCTATGCATCATATCATGCTTATTTGCTTCTACAATCCAAAGGAATGTGAATTATACAGTTCCGTGAAACGAGAAAGAGAATGTTATTGCTCTAAAATGTAAATACTACGAAGTGCCATTCCGTTGCATGGAACTGAAGAATTCACATTCTTTTGAAGTATAGAAGCAGAAAACATTATTTCTGCGAGTAGAAGATTACAACTTACTTTCTTCGAACCGTTGCAACGGGATGCGCTTCCGCATTGCAAGGAGCATTACATCTTTATTGCTTTTACACGCAGACACTATGATGCGCTATCCCGTTGCAAGTAACTATGTTCTTCATATACTTTTGATGTATAGAGGGAGATGAAATCAATACATTGTATGGAACATTAGAACTTACTAACTTTATAACATTATAATGAGATGTGTCACCGCATTGAATGGAGTGTTAGAACTCTATTGCTTTGACACGTAGGTATAATGATGCGTAATCCAGTTGGAAGGAACTGTGAAGCTCAGATTCGTTTAATGTGTAGAAGCAGATAAGAATGAAGCAGTGCATAGAAGATTACAGCTACTGAAGTTTTTAGAGTGTCTATTCTGCTTAGATTTAGCGGAGAGTGTAAGTATATATACTAATTAGAAATGTTTATTTAAAACATCATGAAATGATACAAAATTATATGGAATTTAATTGTAGTGGAGCAATTGGACGGCGGATTACCTATTTACTCTTGACTAAAATATATGATAAGTGTGAATATATATACTAATTTGAAATTTTTACTTTGAATATCATGAAGTGTGAATTCAACAGAGACATTTAATTGTAGAACTGAGAAACACTATCGCGTTGCATGGACGTTTGGAACTCAATTACTTTGACAAGTGGACACTATGAAGCTCTATACAGTAACATGGAACTATAGAAATAACATACATAGTAGTGTAGAAACTAGTAAGCACGATTGTATTGTGTAGAACCTTACAACTTACTTACTTTGATACGTAGAACTAAGAATTTCCATCGCGTTGCATGGAACATTGGATGTTAATTACATTGACAAGCTGGTATTTAGGAGAGCTATAGAGTAACATGAATATGTAGAAATTGCATGTAATTGTATTGTAGAACCAAGTATGCATAGTGGCTTGTATTGAAGCTTACTACTTACTTACGTTGAAACGAGAAACCATCACGCTACAAGGAACTGTAGAATTCACATCACTATGAAGTCCAGAAGCAGATAAGCATAACGCAATGTATAGAACGTTTCAGCTTACATGCATTAAAACGTAAGAAGGAGATGCGCCAACGCACTGCAAGTAGCCGCAGAACTTTATTGCCTTGACAACTAGACACTGTGAAGCCCAATCCCCTTGTAAGGAATTGTGGAATTCATATTCCTCTGAAGTGCAGAAGTGGATAAACATTATGCTATGCATGGAACATTACAACTTACTTACTTTGTATCGTTGAAAAGAAATGTTGCATGGAGCATTAGATGTCAATTACTTTGATAAGTTGAGACTTAGAGAAAATCTTCACATGTGTAGATGCGGTGCCCTCCGTGGCATACTAAACACTTTTGGGTTCTTATGGTTGTCCTGCTTGTTCCGCTTTCGGTGTAATCGTCATCAGAATGTCACCTGATTTCTCCGTAGTACGTTGATTCGTGGAACGCGAATGGTCCGATGGTCTCCCGTCGACCCGACTTGCGGTTGAGCTTGCCCTTGCGTTCATCTCTGGTACACAGTTGGCCCGTTTCTCCAAAAACACTAGAAGATCCGTGTAAGGTGGCACCTTGTTGTCTTTACTGTGAGTCCCATTGGAATAACGTATTAGCATTTATCTTTCCTCGAATGATGGAAAGCAGAAGTGTTCCATTGCGAGATATTTTCTTTGGAATTTTTCAGTGCACGCAGAAGTTGGTTGACGGTGGCGCCGATATTGTCCAGTGTTTCTGCAGTGTTCCTTGGCGGTTTAAGAATATTCCAGATTGCATCACAATATTTAGAGGCAGCCCGACTTATACAGACGTATTTACCTTTCAATAACTCAATCGCGTCGAGTTATGATATCGAATCAGCGCGAGTTGTGATAGAGAAGTAGTCGTTTTGAATTTTGTAAAGACGTGACGTTTCTGTTTCGTTTTATTCTTCGAGGTCAAATTGGATGCCATCGAATCGTTTCCACGTTTCAGTTAACGCGTAAAGATGGGTTTGTAGTAAATGTATATCCGGTTGTTCTGATGTTTTGCATGTGTTAAGGAGTCGCGTGAAGGTAGTAATTTGACCGAATGTGGTACCACGTTTACGTCGCAGTGAACTGAGAATAATTTCATGAGGAATGGACTGAGCTTTTTCGAGCGATCGGGTTGTCATCGTGGAACATGAATAAGAAAGGAATGGACGAATAAACGAGTTTACCTTTTCAATGTAAAGATATCAGGTTTGTTAAGGTATGCCATGATGTCTGGATTCCCTGGTATGTCCGACTTGTTGCTGCTGAGAATCTCAATTTGTCCTGGAGCGTTGGCTTGATCACTGGCATGATTCTTCGATAACTGAATGTTGATTGATTTACACTGTAGTTCGGGCACTCACGTCACTGATTTTAACTGTTCGTTTTTATAACTCGCAGTCGACGAGGCTCATTTTCGGTTGATAAGCCTACGAAGGACGTAAATCTTCATCACGTATATTTTCGTCACAGTTGCAACATGCGCTCTAATACCTGTTACAGTAATAGGGAAGTAGATAGATATAATTGGAATTGATACGATTCTTTAACAAATAATTATATTTAACTTAAAACGAATTAAAAGGTTTTAGTGTTTTTCATGTTCTCGAATGTGTCTGAATCTGAATTTCTACTAAGCTCATCAGTCATGAAGTCAGAGTGTTTTAATGTGAATTTGTATGGAGGAGTGGTCAAGGGTGTGGCAAATCAATGAGACGTTATTGGTGGAAAATCTGTAGATTTGCTTCTTTCTCTGGAACTGGGAGGAGACAAGAAGGCGCGAAGAGTGGGACCAACGGTTGTAGTTTGGTTGCGACAATTGTGAGAAGCGGGAAATAAAACAATAAAACGGCCAGCTGCATGGTATACACAATTTGAAGAATCACTATTAAGACATGGTTTTGAAATTTACGATGAGACGACATCTTGTTGCTTTACGAGTTTATTGCTACTATGTGTTTAATAGGGATTTTGCAGAATTTGTGAAATGAGGATGCATGGAGCATGAGAACTGCATTGCATTGGCACGCAAGCATCATGAAGCGCCATTTCGTTGCATGGAATTAAAGAATTTCCATTCTTCGGAAATATAGGAGCAAATAAGTATAACGATGTGTACAGATGATTACAGCTTATTTATTTTGAATGGTAGAAATGGGATGTGCTATCACATTGCATAGATTAATAGAGCTCTACTACTTTGACACTTAAACTCTTTTATGCTCCATGAAATTGCATGGTTCTGTAGTATTCACATTCTTATGATGTGCAAAAGCAGGAAGGCGTAACGCTACGTATAGAGGAGTACAACTTAATTACATCGAAGCGTTGAAATGAGATGCCCCATCGCATTGCATGTAGCATTAGAAATCTACTGCATTGATGCACAGACACTATGAAGTATCATCTCCTTACAAGAAACTGTGAAATTTACATTCTTTTGAAGCGTAGAAGCAGACAAACATAATCGTGAGCATAGAAAGTTACATCTTACATCGAAATGATGAAATGTGATGCGTCATCGCATTGCATGCAGCAGTAGGACTCTGCTGCTATAATACGTGAACACTATAATGCCGCAATCCGATGAATGGAACTATAGAACTCACATTCGTTAGAAATGTATAAGCAGATCAGCATAATGATATGCTTAGAAGATTACAGGTTACTTACTTTGAAAAGTTGAAATGAGATGTATTATCGAGTTACGTGGAGCATTAGAACTTCATGGTTTTCACACGCAGATACTGTGAAGCACCATCCCGTTTCAAGGAACTGCAGAGTTTACATTCCTTTAATGTGTAATAGCAGGCAAGCATAATGTTATTGAAGGATAATGAAATAATCTTAATTTAAAAGTTAATCAATAACTCAGGTTTAATGTCAATGTTATGTACGTGGAATATTCTAGAATGCGAGTGAGAGCGAATGTGCGAAGCAAATGAGTTTTTCGTGTGAGTGTTTTAAAATAATGAAGCAGTTGTTCATTAGCAGTCTTTGGAGTAATATCTCAGTTGAAAAGAACTATTTAATGATATAAAAAATCCTTTAATTGTCTTTTATTAATAAGTTTCCTACAATTTTGGGGTCTCGGGCGTAGTAATTATCAAGAAGACACTCAAGAATTAATTCGGATACGTAATAAAGATTGAAGTATTATCGAATATTTGAAGACAGAACGTTCAAGATAATTCCTTGACGGTCTAGAACGTTCGAGAAGATACTCAAGCGATGCGAGTGTAGTTTTTAGAGATAGTGCGAGAACGAAAATTAATCTTTCGTGTGGAGACAATTCGAGTTTAAACGCAAGTGTCGAGTGATAATTTTCACAATGATCGATTTGAGTAAAATTATTTTTATTAATTACAGTTACAGCGCTAAGAGAGATATTAATAGAGCATAAACTACTTACTGCTGGTTCGAAAGCTGAATTAATTTCTCGTTTGATGGAAGTTGATCCAGACGGAACGTGAAGTTCATGAAGATAATGAAGAGTTGTGTGCTGGTGTATCACCAAACATGCAGTCATCAATGAATCTACAGCAATCTGAAATTGATCTTTTCTTAAAAGAAAAAGTATTAGCAGAACGTGAGTTAGCCGTGTTGCGCCTTGAGTTAGATCCGGTGCGACAGAAATTACAGGTTGAGTAAAATTCGGAAAATGAGCAACGAAGATCGACGCGTAATTTTGAAGGCGAATTATTTGATGTTGTTAGTAGCGGTGACAATTTCTTAATAGTCTAAAGTATATCTGGTGATTATAAAATTTGGGAGAAGCAGATCAAATTATTCAAGACGACATATAAATTGGAAGATGACGCTGCACGAATACTTATCGGTATGCTACTGAAGGGAAAAGCACTTGAATGATTTCTTTCTAAACCAGAATATACAACTATGGCATTCAACCGACTGCTGGAAGAATTATGAGTTGTGTTTTATCATCCACAAAGCAAAATTGAAATGAAGAAGAAATTTGAAGAGCGGTTATGGAACAGGAACGAGACATTTCATGAATATTTGTACGAGAAGAACATTCTTGGAAATCAAGTACCAATCAACGACCATGAAATACTTGAATATCTGATTGACGGCATTCCCGATGAAATGCTCCGGAACCACGCGCGTATTCTACAGTTTACAACAACCAATCAACTTTCGAAAGCGTTTGAAAAGGTAATTCTTCGAGATCGAGGTATGTCGAGTGTGCAGAGGTCAACAAAGTTTGAGATATGTAATGACAGTTTCGTTAGAAATGAAAGAAAAGAGATGGTCAATGTGGGTGAGATAAAAGAATTTATCGGTAATATTGTACGATGTTATAATTGTGGTGAGCACGATTATATTAGCGTGAATTGTCCAACGAAAGATCGCGGTGTAAAATGTTTTATATGTCAAGAACGTGGACATATTGCGTCGAAACGTTCCAAGAAATTTAAAGCGAGTGAAGAGAGCTGCGCGACATTAGGAGTATCGTACCGAAAGTATCTCAAAAATGTTTTACTTAACGGATGCGGGATCAAAGCATTAATGGATTCAGGAAGTGATTTTAGTTTAATTCGCACAGAGGAGTACATTAAGCTTGGTTCTCCGCAATTACGACGCAATGAATTACATTTCGAAGGTTCAAGGAATAATACATTAGGTGAGTTTCAAGCAGAAATTACCGTAGATGGGCACTCATATTGATTTGAATACAAGTAATCTCTGATACCATTGTGCGACACAAACTGTTAATAGGAAAGAATTTCTTAAATGTAACCGATGTCAGCATTAGAGATGGTAAAGTAATCATTGGTCCATTATCGAAAGTAACGCGCGAAATTGTTGAAAGAGAAAATATAGTACCGGAAATATTTTAAATAGATGTAACGAGTGACGTGTTAGAAGAAAATCAAGTTAATGTGTCTGGTGTATTAGATCTTAATAAGCGAGTGACGATAGAAAATCTTGTTAGTAATTACAAGCCAAGTAAAACCTTTAAACGTGAAATTCCATTGAAATTAATATTGAAAGGTGAAGAGTCTGTATATCAATCGGCGAGACAATTGTCAGCGTTGCAAAAAGAGATTGTTAATGCGCAGATAGAACAGTGGATTGTGGCTGGAGTCGCCCAGTTGCCTACTTCTGATTATGCGAGTTCGGTTTTTCTCGTTCGGAAGAAAAATGTTTCGTTTGGATTATGTGTGGATTATCGACAAATTAATAAAAAAATTATTAAAGATAGATATCCGTTACAATTGATCGAAGATCAATTAGATTTGTTTCAAGGCGCGCGCATTTTTATTACTCTTGACTTGAGAAACGGTTTCTTTCACATGTGACAGGATAAGTCAGGTCGAAAGTATGCAGCATTTATTGTATCAGATGGTCATTATGAAGTCTTACGAATCCCTTTTGGTCTATGTAATTCACCATCAGTTTTTCAAAGGTTTATAAATACCATATTTAGAGATCTTATTCGAGAGAGAATAGTTTTAGCATACATAGATTATTCGATTACTTCATCACATGATATTAAAAGTAGGATCAAAAATCTTGAAAGAGTTTGAATTATAGCAAGCGGAGCCGGTTTAATATTCAGTTGGAAAAAGTGTTGTTTTGTGCAAACTTCTGTCAAATTTCTCGGGCATGTATGGTTATATATATAATGTATATATATAACAATGGTTATGTTCGCCCCTCGCTAGAACTGATGCAATCCGATGACTTCCAATGTTGAACACATACAAAGTTTTCTTAGACTAATCAGGAATTTTCGTAAATTTATACGTGAATACCCAGTAATTGCGCGACATTTGTCTAACCTTCTGCGAGCGAATACTAAATTTTGTTTTAGAGTGACTGAAAATTAAGCATTCATACGACTTAAACTTTTACTGAGTGAGAACCGAATAGTGAATTTGTATCAAGTAGAAGTAGAGACGGAGTTGCATACAGATGCTTCTGCGTTAGGGTACACTTTTATTTCAAACAAATAACAAAGATTAAACTTTTCACCACGAATATTATTTTTTAGTGGTAAGACAGCTTCTCTTGAATCTAAATGCAGTAGCTATGAGTTTGAGGTTTTAGCAACAGTAAAAGTTTTGAAGAAATTAGGAGTTTATTTATTAGGAATTTCGTTTGTTATTGTTACTTATTGCCGAAATTTTACTCTTACAATGAATAAGATAGATCTTTGCTTGTGAGTTGCGTGATGGACATTATCGTTAGAAGAATTTGATTACCGGATACAGCATCGTCCAGAGAAGGACATGATACATGTTGCTGCGCTTAGTAGAAATGAACCTCTTGCGATTTTCTTAATCGATAAATCTGATGCAAGCCTTACATAACGTTTGCGGAAAGTACAGGAAGATGATGAGACTGTTACGAAACTTCGAGATTAGGTACTTCAAAACAAGACGAATGATTATGTTCTACGGGGAAATTTTCTGTACAGAGCAAGAAATAAGGCGAGCTTATGAGTGTGGACATTTCTCTGTGGTCAAGACTGAGGCTATCGTACGTAAAGATTATTGGATTCCAAATCTTGGACAGCAAGTGGAGAAGGTGGTAAGGAATTGTGTTACATACATCTTAGCCGAAAAGATGCAGGGGAAGCAGGAGTGTCATTTAAATCCGATTGAAAACGGGAGTATTCCTTTTAATACATTTCATATCGATTATCTTGGACCGCTGCCATCAACAAAGAAACCGTATCAGTTCATATTTGTAGTGGTAAATGCTTTTACAAAATTTGCATGGCTTTATACTACAAAACCTACTACAACAGCTTAAGTTTTGTCACGCCTAAAGAAGCTAGCGACTATTTTTTGTAATCCGCGTCGAATAATTTCTGATAGGGGTACGGCTTTCACAGCAAATGGTTTCAAGCAATATTGTCAAGAAGAAAATATAAAACGTGTTTGAACTACAACAGGAATTCCTAGAGCTAGTGGTCAAGTGTAGTGGAACGTCTTAATAGAACATTCATACTGTTGTCAGCAAAATTAGATGCACCTAAGCACTGTGAATGATGTAAGTACTTAGAAGTAGATCAACAATGTTTGAAATGAACAATACATCGAAGTATTGGCACGTCACCATTTCATCTTCTCTCTGGGACACATTCACGTCTTAATGTCATCTTGACATCCCAGACATACTTGAAAAGGAATGGATCGCACGTTTTCAAGATAAACGAGATGAAGTATGACTCAAGCACGCAAAAATATATCCATAATCCAACGAAAGAATAGGCGAACTTTTAACAAGGGTAGACGGAAAGCTAGAATTTATCGTGAAGGAGATCTAGTAGCAATTAAACATATACAACAGAGTCCTGGTCTAAAAATAGCTCATAAATATTTTGAAGTTACACGAGTTTTACGCAATCAACGATTTGTAGTTCGAAAGGTAGGGGAAGGAGAAGGACCCCTACAAACATCCACGTCAGCAGATTCTATGAAATCGTGGATCGAAGAAATCTATGACATTTATCTCAAATCAGAGACGATATGAATGAAGACATTCGGGACGAATGTTCATGCAGGATAGGCATGCCAAGTGAAGGATAACGAAATTATCTTAATTTAAAAGTAAATCAGTAATTCAAGTTTTAAATGTTAAGTGCGTGGAATATTCTAGAATGCGAGCGAGAGCGAATGTGCGGAAAAAATGAGGTTTCGTGTGTACGTTTTAAAACGATGAAGCAGTTGTTCATTAGCAGTCCATGGTGTAATATCTCAGTTGAAAGGAACTATTTAATGATTTACAAAACCTTGTAATTGTCTTTGATTAATGAGTTTCCTACGTTATGCACAGAAGATTGCAGCTTACTAAATTCGATACGTACAAATGAAATGCACAGTTGCATTGCATGGAGCATTAGAACTCTACTGTATCGACACCGAGACACTGTGGATCGCCACCCTGTTGCATGGAAGTGTAGAATTCACAACCTTATGAAGTGTAGAAGCAGATGAGCATAATGCTATGCATACATGATTACACCTTACTTTAAAACGTTGACATGAGGTGCGACATCGCATTGCATGGAGCATTAGGACTCTCCTCATTTGAACTGAACAGACACTGTGAAGCGCCATCCCGTTGCTTAGAACTGTAGAATTCACTTTCTTTTGAAGTATAGAAGCAGATGAGCATAATGCTATGCATGGAGGGTTGCAGTTTACTTCGAGTGAAACGTTGGAATGAGATTCGCTCCGGTATTGAATGGGGCATTAGAACTCCATTGTTTTGACACGTAGACATTATGAAGCTCCTTCCTGTTGCCTGGAACTGTAGAATTCACATTCTTATGAAGTGCATACGCAGATAAGCGTAATCCTATGCATAGAATGTTTCAGCTTACTTACTCGGAAAGATTGATGTGAGATTCGTCACCGCATGTCATGGAGCATTAAGACTCTGTTCTTCCAACAGGCAGACTGTATGAAGGGCCATCTTGTTGCATGAACATTTAGAATTAACATTCTTTTGAAGTGTAGTGGCAGATGAGTATAATGCTATGCATAACAGCTTACTGCTGTTGGATTGTTTCACATGTCAACGGAGAAACAAAAATGAATCTTGAGTTAGGAAATAGAATCCAGTATATAAACTGTGAAAGAGTTCTGTCGGTTCGAGTAGGGTTCACGACTGTTTATACCTAGTGGCCTGAAACGAAAGCACGTGCAGAGTTTGCGTCGTCTATTTCTTTAGGGGGACACTATATTTCCTATGCGGAGTCCTCACAATTATTAGAGTTTTTAAAACGTAAAGATGTACCTTCAGACCTTAAGAATAAAGTTGCAGACTATAAAAAACTTTGGACAGCTTTTCATTTATATTTACCCATAATTCAATAGGTTATGGGCCTAGTTTACGTATTTTAATAGTAGTAACACTTTAGCAGATACTCTTTTCAGTGATAACTTTTGTGTATGTGACTATGTGATTATATGTGTAATATCAGAAGTATAAATATGTGATTAAATTGCAGAAGAAACATTGTTAGTGAATATAAACCTTTCTTCAAGAAAAAAAAGGAGAAATATGAAAAGTACAAAAACCAAGAGAAACATTAAACAATTTGATGGTGATTGCTACAGTATGTGGCAATTGAGAATTGGTGCACTGTTAAGCTAGTTGAATAATTATTGATGAACCCATTCCAGTAAGAATAACTGAAGATTGCAGGAAAGCAGAGAGGATTGCGAAAGGTGTCATTGCTGAATATTTGGCAGATTCCTTTTTGAGCTTCGCAAATAATGCGAAGACTGCTGCTGAAATTTTGCAGAAATTGGATGGCATATATGAAAGGGAGAGTTTAGCCACACAATTGGCTGTTGGAAAAAAACTATTAAGTTTAAAACTACAGGGAGAGCAGCCCTTGATCAAATGTTTTACAACACTGAACGACATAATCACGGAACTCTTAGCAGCGTGTGTAAAATTAGAAGAACCGGATAAAGCTTTCCATTTACTGCTAACCCTTCCAACGTGCTATGGCGAGTAATTATGGCGATAGAACGTTTTCCGAAGACAACCTAACATTAGCGTTTATAAAAACTGGTTTAGTGGTCCACGATGTAAAATTACGAATAGGCTGCTCGACAATCGAGAATGTATTACATACTCAGAAGATACATACAGATAGAGACAATTTTAATCCAAAAGTACATAAAAGACAAACTAATAGAAACGACAAAATGGGATAATTTAAATGGCCAAAGAAACGATAAATATAAAATGCCATCATTGTGGAAGAAAGGGCATAAAATAAAAGAACGTTTTTATTATTAAGAACGGTCGAGCACGCGGGATAGAAAAAGGTAATTGCCCAGGCAGCTCAAGAAACAGAAGAATTGGATATTGAAAAGGCTGGGACATTCTCGTTTGCCTTTATGACGGGGTACAATGAAAATGGGGAAGGCCATAAAAAGAAATTAAAGTTTCTGTTGGATTGCGGAGCGTCGGATCACATTATCAAACGTGACAATGTCTTTTCGACATTCGAGGAGTTGAGTACACCCTTGAAGATTTTGATGGCAAAAAGGTGCTACCCGTTAGAAGGATGCAAGAAGCAGGAATGGACATCGTATTTGTGATAGATGGAAACGTTGAGGTAATGAGAACTGGTCAGAAAATAATGAAAGGTAAGGCAAAAAATAACTTATCTATTACTGATTTTCAAATGGAAAATGGTGAAACATTGATTAATCACCAGATTCATAGTGCAGTAAATAATGACTATGAACTGTGGCATCAGCGTTTGGTCCACATTGGAATATCAAAATTCGTAGAATTGAAGAATAAAAATGTGGTCAGTGATGTAAGTCATATTGAAATGATAGTGCCGAATGATAATTTATATGAAGCTCGCATTAAAGGTAGGCAAGCACGATTATCATTCGAAAAGGTAAAGAATATGGAGCATGTAAAGTGACCATTGCTTATTAGTTATTCAGATGTATGTGGTTGTATTATTCCTTCAAGTATTAACGGAAATAATTATTTTCTCCTATTTGTGGACGAATATACACTTTACTGTGTAACATATCTGATTACATATAAATCAGAAGTACTTTTTGCATTTAAAGATTATGTAACTAGAAGCGAGTCTCATTTTAATTTAAAAGTTGTTCACTTGTATAGCGATAATGGCAGAGAATATCTGTCAAATGAGATGAAAGATTATACTTTATATATTAAATATAAGATGATATATTACACTTCAAAAGAATATGAATTCTACAGACATATGCATCGGGACGGCGTTTCATAGTGTCTACGTGTAAAAGTAATAGAGTTCTAATGATGCATGCGGTGCGGTGGTGTATTTCATTTCAACGTTCGGAAGCAATAATGTTGTAATGTTCTATGTATCGCATAATCCTTACCTACTTCTATGCTTCAAAAGATTGTGAATTCGACTGTTCCTTGCATCGCGATGGGGTTTCATATTGTCTGCTTGTCAAAGCAGTAGTGATCTCATGCTCCACGCGATGCTATGGCACATCCAATTTCTACGTTTAGCAGATTGACGCCGGCGTGCATCACAGGTGGGTCACACGTGTGTGTTCCGTGGGGCGGTGTGCATCATCGGTGGGTTACACGCGTCTGATCCTTGGGGCGGCTTGCATCACTGGTTAGTCACACGCGTCTATTTTGTGATTCGGTGTGCATCACGTTGGGTCGCACTTGTATTTCAGAAAGTAGATAGTACAAAATAGGTTCATTTTTCAATTTTCAACATTATAAGCAGACATTCAATCTTCAAAATATAACAATTCAATATTGTAAACCTAACATAATTATTTAATTCTTTTATGTAATTTTTCAAAACACGATGGGTGGAGTTCTGGTTGATCCTTACATCGGTTGCAATAGGTTTTTGCTTTTATCGCCTTATTAGCGGCATACTGCCCACGATTTATTCTAGATATATGTTTATAACATTCTTTATATCGCTGTCCCGTTTCTATCGCGCGTTCTTGAAACGACAGCAGAAAATGTTTAATATTTTCATACCTTTGGTAATTCATTATCTATGTATACAATAGGAATTAACGAGAGAAGTCGCGCAAACTAATTCGATAACTATTTTTCTATACCACTTTACTGTTCTGCGTAATCAACTGTGATAAGAAGACATCTGGTCGGATGGTCAAACCCCTTCGTAGCTTTGTTATAAAGGAACACTCTGACCGGCTTTAACTTATTAGTACTACCCTGGACAATAACACATTTGTGGTTATCAGAAGTGGCTAGCATACATACCGGCCTCTTATCCGTCCATTTGAAGAATTTAAAGCCGTTCCCATTTTGAAAATACATAAAGCCACCCCGTTGCTGTTTCCGTTTGGCCTGCAGCGGGAGAAATTGTTTATTAATTTTTACTGTACCACAAATAAATGTTCCTTTTTGCAAAAGTTCTTTGGCCAATGGGACACTATTATCAAAATTATCTGCGTGTAATACACGGGGTCCAAATGATAATTCAACCTTCAACATCATAACTACAGCATGCACATGTAATCTAACTATTCTGGTTGCATTATTTCCGGCGTAAATAAGAATGTTGTTGGTGTATCCTTCCGGAAGGTACAGTTTAGAACGTCTTATACCATATTTATGCCGCTTTCCTGGGATATATTGGCAAAAACTGAGGCGTCCTCGCCACAAAACCATGGTTTCGTCGATTACAATATTTTTGCAGAGCTTAACAGTAATTTTGAAAGTGTGGCAAATTTCGTTAACAATAATTCTGAGTTTATACAAACGGTCCTCAGTCATTGCCGTGAAAATGTTGGTGAACTGAAAATATCTAAGTATCGATATAAACCTATCGATATATACATATCCGTTTGAGACCAATATAATTCTTTTTTAGTTTCCAGATTTTTTTATTTTCTCTCACGATATCGTCATATTTCGTTGTACCAAGGTACAATAGCAAGGCCCTTGCAGTATGGTATATAATCTGTTGTCTGATATTCCTAGGATTTCCTCTTAATGAATGCAATGTTTCCACAGATTTTCCTTTCCTTTCTCTTTAGTTACGTTGTTGTTACTTTATGCTCTCTACCCTCTACATTTCCTCACTGCACCATCCCGAAAACTACGTTATACGATTACTTCAGGATAGCGCCCCGGTCTTGCTACTCCAAGATCGAGTGTTCTCTCTTGCATCCGTTGATTTATATATGTCATATATTGGAGAATGTTCCCTCTTATCCTTTGTATTTTTCGAATTATGTTTTAGTTAGATGTATATTAGATACGCGTAGATATATCGGATTTCCGTACGATTTTTTAGTAAAGTTTTATTCTTTTCCGCCTGTTCGTTTTCATTTCACCAAAGTTGCTCCTGTATTCGATGCGGACCCGCTCCGATTCAACCCGCCGATAATTACATTACATTACATGAATAAACGGAGCGTTCAATCGAAGCGGATCTCTGTCACTCCTTTACTGCGGAAGGCTTACTGCATAGCCTTATCCCTGGGAAAGTTGATTTTGTTTGATTTAGTTAGGTTACACTAGGTTAGGTTAGGTTGAGTTATACTTGGATTGCATGTAGCTCGGTTATGTTGGATTAGATATAAGAAAGCGTTTGTTTGATTGGTTTACGTTTAAAAGAGGTAAAGTTAGATTGTGCTAGGTTGGGTTAGATTTGAGTGGAAGCAGGTTAAGTCCGATTACGTGTAACTGAGGTTAGCTTGGTTCAAATTAAGTTTAGATGTTAGATTAAGTTATGCCAAGTAAGAGATGGATTACCGATAGCTGGCAATGCCACCCGTCGATAGTTTTTGAATTTCGGGCTATTGACAATAGCAGCCGTCATTATATCATGAGTTATCGACCGCAGGCATCACCTACTGTCGATATATCGTGAGATACCCACCACAAGCAACACCAGTCGTTGATAAGTGTTGAGTTACTTACTATTGGTTACTCCAGGCGTATGTGAAAGCATACGTTATCGGTTGCTGGTAACTCCAGTCGTCGATTATTCATGGATTATTAACTACAAGTAACACCAGCCAGAATCACAAAATTATTGTAGGAAGCTGGAAATAATGAGTGATGCAATGTACACTTTTATTTTGCAAAGACAGTAAATCTGTTACTAATCAGTCTTTATTCTATGAGGCAATATTGAAAAACTGAAGGAACGTCTGATTTTACCCATTATGCGTGTAATCCAGGTGTGAATAATTAACTAAAGGTTTACAATTAATGCATGATTGTATAATTTATATTTTAGTAAACAAATCAATTTATTTTACAGAATATAAATATTATTGATAAGTTAACTTGTTGCCTGATTCCTTCCTAGAACATATAGATTTGAATAATTATATATGACAATTGAAAAGAACGAACAAATTATACAGATAAATCAGAGGAAAAGATCATGCAAATATTAATTGTCATCCAAACTAATTTGAACAGCGAGTTTGTTAACAAAAGTGTAAGCTATAATACTGTATTGTTTATTATGTTAAAAGAAAATTTATTAGTCCTCGTACATTACAGCTTCTCATAGATCAGTCCGATTAATCGCCCAAGCAATCATAATTCAAGAGTTAATTAACATCACATTTGCAAAGATTTACAATATGTAAATTTCGTAAATTTTAAAGGTGCCGAAGCCGGTATACGGATCTCAAAAATGGTAAAAAGGTGCGGCAGGGAGAGGAGAACCCAGTCAACCACTAGGTACAACATTAACAATGGATTTTCCAAATATTTCCGCAATGCTTTCTCATGAAAGAAATATATTTTTTACGATCAAATCAATTAGAAATGCAAAATAAGTTTACTAGTAATATAATATTATATATCTTTCCGAGAATTAATACTTGCATCGGCAAAGTTGTAATGGAAAAGTTGAAAATTAGTGGCGTTCTACGAAAGCAATGAAATAAGAGATATTAATGTTCAATTTAAAGTCGAAACCTACTTTGAAAAATTGAATACCGTCTTAAAAGAAACCGACACATTAACTAAGTAAGGAAAAATCATTCCTACTTATAAAAATTTTGTTCCTTTTTGTAAAAGTTTAATAGGATAATATAAAATATTTTAAATATTAAAAAAACTAATGTGAAATATATTTTTATATATTTTTCTAATATATTTCGTAACGTTAAATCATAAAAATTAAACAAATTACGTTTGAAAATATTTAATTATGTAGATTGATCTTTACTCATACATTTCTAATAAAATGAACATAGTTATTCATATTTAATTTTTTTTTTTCAAAGAATGAGCAAAGATATAAAGTACTTTGTTGTTATAGTTCTAGATGCTTCACAAGTTCCGAAAATGATAAAATAGACCAATACCAGGAAAAAGTCTAATGTTTTATAATTATTTTCTAGTTGAAAGACTGTCAAGCTTTATGCCTGGATGGATGCTTATATATAAGTATAACTGCCAAAATAAAATGAGATCGCAAAGTGATATTTACACACCTGCGTGCTGCAATTTTGATGTATTTAAATTTCCGATAAAAGCATATAAATGTTTATAATCTAATTATCAAATACAAATGGAATTCTACAATTTATTCATGTAATAGTCCTTTCTTATTGTACGCATCCTTCAATACATACACAGTATCTTTAATCTTGATGGATTTCGTATGTTCGTGTGTGTGTGCGTGTGTGTGTGTGTGTGTGTGTGTGTGTGTGTGTGTGTGTGTGTGTGTGTGTGTGTGTGTGTGTGTGGGTGCTTGCGTGCGTGCGTGCGTGCGTGCGTGCATGTGTATATAGTAGCAGTTGCAGAAATACCACATAATATGTTTCATGGTTTCGATTCTTGTAAATCGAGTAAAATAACATAAGATTTTCTGTAGAATATTAAGGAAATGTGAAGCTGTTCTTGCATTGCATACAGTATTTTTCACTGGAAGAATTTTTCTTCCAATGTGTCGATACCAGATTTCTTTGAATTGTTCTCGTTTAGAAAATTAAAACCGAATGACATATCCCTTAACACAGTACGCCGGTAACCACGATACACAACAGATCCAAGGTTCCTTTATCTGAGATTAAGGCCTGCTTTCTTTGTTTCCAAACTTCTTTACATTGCGTGACATTCTTAAGACTCTTTGTAAGTTACAAAGAACAGAAACACTACATGGATTATAAAAGTGTAATAGTTTAATTTATATAATCTTGAACATTTTAAATCCGTTTACGTTGATTTGCTTGTTGTATATGTTTATCACCTGGAGCTGAACCAACCACTACTGCCATCATCTCTTTCTAAAATTTAGAAAATCCACCAGATCTAACGAAACCTTGGTTAGATTGCAAATGTATTTTTACTGTATCCAGCAGAAATGAAATTACATTGGCAGAAGTACCAGCTAGTTCTCCATGCCTATTTGAAACAACATTAAATCACCTTGCTAAACAATAATATATTAAATGTGAATTGGACTTTTAAATTTCAATTTATGAACATGTAACAAGTAAATATGTTTTTCTTACTATTCCTATCATTATACTTTCAGTGATTTACAATGTGCTGTGATTTGATATATTAACTGTATAATTGAGTATCAAACACTATTTTTACTCTTGGTACGAGTGGATAGATCTTGGTTTTATATTCTTATATCGCATTGAATATGAAACTATATGATATCGTTTCTATGCAGTTATGTATAATTAATGTACATACAAATTCGCGATTAAGGAGCTATGTGTTCAAATTCAATTCTCAGTAATGCTCTAAAAAGCATCCAAGATAACAAAGGACAAGATGGCGGCGACACCATACCGGCACTATATTGCCACTTCCGAGGAGTGTCAGTTGATCCCTAGCAGCCATCTGTGGCCGAATTCGTTAGCTAAAATGCCAGAACGTGTTACCAACACTTTTTAAACAAGCATAACACGCCACGTGAATCGCGCAGCACCAGCATTATCGTGACACGCGTGTCATCGCTCCATTCACGAATCTTTTCAGCAATGACCTAGGGTCACATTTGGTAATGGGGAACCTGTACTTTCATACAAATTAGAACCGTTAGATGCCAGCAGATGTTCAACATATGAGTATTGGTATATATTTTGATAGTCGTTTTCGTATATGTATAGTTATTGAGAGATTCGTATATATTTCATTCAACCCGTCATAAACCAAAAATATAATTTATAAGAACAATATTACTTACAAAAGACAAATACATGCTGTTGCGTCCCTAACTTCGCCTTGTCTAATTTCAAGGAAGTGTTGCATTTACATTTTTCTGAAGTGTAGACGAGGTATACATAACGCGTTGCATTGAATACTACATGTTACCGTGAAACGTAGAAATGAGTTTCGCTATCGCGTTTTATGAAGGACTAGAGCTCCATTGCATCGATACGTAGACATCTAGATACGCTATTCCGTCGCAAGGAGGTGTGGCATTTACATTCTTTTGAAGTGAGGACGAGATATACATAACGCACTGCATTGAATGTTGCATCTTATTATGAGTCATTGAAATGAGATGCGATATCGCGTTCTATAAAGGGATAGGACACTATAGCTTCGATACGTAGATAACTAGAAACCCTATTCCATAGCAAGGACCTGTGGCATTTACATTCTCTTGATGTGGAGACGAGATATACATAACGCGTTGCATTGTATATTACATCTTATCGTTAGACATAGAAATGTGATGCGATATCGCGCTTTATGAAGCATTAGAACTCTAATACTTCAGCGCGTAGTCATCTAGGAAGGCTATCCCGTGGCATGGAAGTGTAGGAATTACATTCTTTTGAAGTGTTAACGAGATATACATATCGCGATGCATTGAATATTACATCTTAACATGAGACATGGGAATAAGGTGCGATATCGCGTTTTATGCAACATTAGAACTCTAATGCTTAGAAACGAAGACATCTAGAAAGCAAGGAAGTGTAGCATTTACATTCTTTTAAGGTGTAAACGAGCTATACATAACGCGCTGTATTAAATATTACGTCCTGTCATGAAATGTAGAAGTGAGATGCCATATCGCGATTTATGAAGCAATAGAACTATATTGCTCCCAACGTAGGCATCTAGAAACACTGTTCCGTAGCAACAGTGTTCTAATTCTTCATAAAACGCGATAAGATGTAATATTCGATGCAACGCGTTATGTATAACTCGTCTACACTAGAAACGAATGTAAATAACACACTTCCCAGCTGCGTTATAGCGACTCTAGTTGTCTATGTATCAAAGCAATAGAGTTCTAATGCTTCATAGAACTCGATATCGCATCCCATTTATATGTCTCATGATAAGATGTAATATTCAATGCAATGCGCTATGTATATCTCATCAATGCTTCAAAAGAATGAAACTGCAACTCTTCCTTACTACGGAATAGCGTTTCTATATGTCTACGTTTCGATGCACAAGAATTCCAATTCTTCATTCAACGCGATGTCGCATCTCATTTCAATGATGCATGTTAAGATGTTTACAACGCATTTTGTTCGTCTGCTTCTACATTCCAAACAATGTATGTGCTACACTTTCTTGGTTAGGAATGGCTTTTCTCATGGTTCATGTATCGCGATATCGCACTTCATATCAACAGTTCAAAGGAAGGTAGTATGTTGTGGAGCTTTATGCATCGCATTTTGCTTGTTTGCTTCCACACGTCGAACGAATATGAATCTTAAACGTCCTTGCAATGGGATAGCGTTTCTAGATGTTTATGGGCCGAAGCAATAGAGTTATAATTCTCCATTCATCGTGATGTCGAATCCGAATTCAAAGTTTCATTATAAGATGTAACATTCATCGCAGCGCGTTATGTTCATCTGCTTCTACACTTCAAAAGTATGTGAATTCTACAGTTCCATACAACAGGGTGGGGCTTCATAGTGTCTGTGTGTCAAAGCAATGGAGTTCTATTGCTCCATCCAGTGCGATTGTGCCACTCATTTCAACGTTTCAAAGTATGCTGTAATCTTCTATGCATAGTATTATGTTTATCAGCTTTGGCGTTTTAAAAGGATGTGAATTCAACGCTACATGCAACAGAATGGCGCTTCATAGTATCTGCGTGTCAAAGCAGTAGTATCAAAGTATGCAAGCTGTAACCTTTCATGCATAGCATAATGCTTACCTGCTTCTACACCTAAAAAGAATGTGAATTTTACATATCCATGCAATAGGTATTCGCATGATAGTCTGATCTGTGTGTAAAAGCAGTGGAGTTCTAATGCTCTGTGTCATGCACTAACGCATCACATTTCAACCTATCGAAGTAAGTAAGCTGTAGTTTCTATGCTCAGCATTATGCTTGGCTGCTTCTATACTTCGAAAGGACGCGAACAATAGTAACTACTAACGTAGTAACGTGGTGGAATGATATTATAAATTGGGGACGTGGTTAGGGCACTCTCTCCGGTTACACATCCGAACCATGTTTTTTGAAGATTTAAATCTGTAGAAACGTTAGGGCGACTCAAGCGCCGAGGAGCAGGTCGACTGGCGCTGGACGATAAAAAGTTGCATCGGCTAGTTGTAGATTTCTCGGAATCTTGATAGCCGAATGATCAATGAGTTGATCGGGAATGAATGATGGGATATTTGCGACTGTAAGAAAGGTCAGATCTCGTTCATAATCTCTGACCCTTGCTTTAACGGTTACCCTGGTGGACTGTTTTGCTATTGTGTACATTGTGTTTAGAACAGCGGCGGGTACGGAGCAGCGTTTTCTTGGAATGCCGAGATTCGCGAAATTAAAAGGTGAATTTGTGTGGTTACGAGTAATTCATTCGTGACTGAATAGACGACAAACACGTTTTGATGTCCCCCTCACTTCCGTGCCGCAACATCCTGAAGTCATTCGGACATTGAAGATTCTTGTTCTCGTTAACGCGTTCGTTATCGGTTCTTGTTATTCGTGTGGAGTGATGGTTGGCGGTTTAAAAGTTGTCTGTTTCCAGGTGCTTTGCGTTTGGTGAAGTATTGTGTGGTATTGTTTGTTACGTATGCGACAGGGACCCCTGTGGCACAGGCTAATGTTTGGTATAATTCCTGTATTTTCTGGGGTAAATGGGTGTTACTTAGGGATGAATGTGTTTGGCGTCCAGGAATCACAATAGCCCTTATTGTCTTGCTCATTGTTCTCTACTTCTGAGTCTGAGGTACTACATATATATCTTCTTTTTTTTGTGCTCACTTTTCGTTTTCACTCATGGTATCATTTTCGTAAGCAGTTAATCCAATCAAAAATTGAATTCCTTTTGAACTCCGTCCAGAAATTGTAAGGAGGGTGCAATTAAAAATTAATAAACAAATTTTACGCAAACATAAAACTAAAATTTTTAGATAATCATTTATAACCTTAGAATTTACCTCAACTGTAAAAGTCGACAATAATCTATTCAACTTACATGTTGTCCGACTTATATTGGTTCAAGAAAGATTTTATATTATAATCCCTGTTTTTTTATTATAGTTTTGTGCCTTTCACATACTTCGTATTTCGAATATGTGTTTGGCAGGCTTTAGTACAGTACGAGCCACTAGATTCAAAAGATATTCTACCGATACGGTAGATTCTATTTTACCAAATGAATCAGCGTAGGTGATCACGCGGCACCGACTATAGTCTGCACCCGTACACACAGCAGGTCTCGCGAACATCGACTATAGCCGGCATCAGTACGCACAGCACTTCGCGCGGCCGCCGACTATAGTCGGTGTCCGTAGTGAAAGGGTTAGAACATCACGAAATGATATAAAATTAGATGAGATTTTAAATGTAATTGGTATTTAGGGGAATATTCTATTTGCAGTTAACTAAAATATATGATAAGTGTAAGTATATGTACCAATTTGATGTAACTAATTAAAACAGTATGGAATGATATAAAACTAGATAGGACTTTAGGTGTAATGGAGCATTTAGAGGGGATATTATATATACACTTAAATAAAATTTATGATAAGTGTGAACATACATACTAATTTGAAATACTTATTTAACACATCATAAAATGATATAAAATTACATAGGAATATGGATGTATTAGAGTAGTGAGAGAGAATATTCTCTTTGAATTTAGCTAAAATACATGGTAAGTGTAAGCATATACATTAGTTTGAAATATTTACTTCAAACATAGTGAAATTATATGGTATTAGGTAGGAATGCAGATCTAATGGAATATTTAGTGGGGATATTCTGTTTAGAATCGACTATCACATATGATAAGTGTAAATATATCAACTAATTTGAAATATATATTTAAAATGTCAAGAAACAATACAAAATTAGATAAGATTTTAGATACAGTGGAGTATTTAGAGGATATTCCATTTAGAATTAACTAAAACATATGTTAAGTTGAAGCATATATAATAATTTGAAATAATTATTTAAAGCGTCATGAAATTATATATAATGAGGTACAATTTTAGGTGTAATTTAACGTTTCGAGGGGAAATCCTTTTTACAATTAAAATAAATGTTTGCAAATATTTGTACCAATTTGAAATATTTATTCAAAATATCGTTAAATAGTACGAAATTAGATGGGATTTTAGATGTAATGGACTATTTAGAGGGGGTATTCTATTAGCAATCAATTAAAATATATGATAAGAATAAATATATATACTAATATGGAATATTTATTATTAGAAAATCATGAAATAATGTAAAATTAATTAGGGTTTTGGATGTAATAGGGTATTTAATAATGGTTATCTATTGACTATCAACTGAAATACACGATAAGAGTAAACATGTATAATAACTTGAAACATGCACTTAGAACATCATGAAGTGCTATTTCTACAGACACGTTTAGATGAAGAACTTTGAATTGTAAAACTGAGATTCGCCATCGCGTTGCATTGAACTTCGGAAATCAATTACTTTGACAAGCTGATACTTAGAAGTGCAGAATAGTTATACGGAACTGTAGATATTGCACACTTTGTAACGTAGCACCAGGTAAACGTAACTGCGTTGTGTAGATACCTACAACTCGCTTACTTTGAAACGTAGAACTAAGAAGCTGTATGGACCATTGGAAGTCAATTACTATGTCAATTTGACAGTTAGAAGAGCCAACAATTACATGGATCTGTAGGAATTCCATACATTGTTATGAAGTACCTAGTAAGTAAAATTGATATGTATAGAAACTTAGAACTAACATACACTGAAACGCTGAACTGAGAAACAAAATCGCGTTGCATGGACACTTGCAAATAAATTATTTAGACAATTTGATACTTGGAAGCGCTATTCTTTTACATGTACCTGTAGAAATTACATGCATTCCAATGGCTCACCTCATTTCAACGATTCGAAGTTAGTGAACTGTATTCTTCTATGAATAGCATTATCCTTTTCTGCTTTTGCACTACAACAGAAAGTGAATCCTACAGTTCTAAGCAACAGGAAGGAGTTTCATAGTGTCTGTCAGTCAAAGCAACGGAGATCTAATGCTCCATTCAATGGTGTCGCGCATCTCATTTCAAAGTTTCAAAGTAAGTAAGTTGTAGTAAGCAAGTAAGTAAGTAGTAAGCAATCCTCCATACATATCATTTTGATTATCTATTTCTACATTTCTAAAAAATGTGAAATCTACAGTTCCAAACAACTGGATGGCGATCCACAGTGTCTCGGTGTCGATACAGTAGAGTTCTAATGCTCCATGCAATGCAATTGTGCATTTTATTTGTACGTATCGAATTAAGTAAGCTGTAATCTTCTATGCATATTGTAGGAAACTCATTAATTAAAGACAATTACAAGGTTTTGTAAATCATTAAATTGTTCCTTTCAACAGAGATATTACTCCAAGAACTGCTAATGAACAACTGCTTCATCGTTTTAAAACATACACACGAAATATCATTTATTCCGCACATTCGCTCTCGCTCGCATTCTAGAATATTCCACGCACCTAACATTTGAAACTTGAATTATTGATTAGCTTTTAAATTAAGATAATTTTGTTATTCTTCACCCGTCCGTCCTGCATGAACAATCGTTCCGAATGTCTTCATTCATGTCATCTTCGATTTCAGATAAGTATCATAGATTTCTTCGATCCACAATTTCATAGAATCTGCTGACGTCGATATTTGTAGGGGTCCTTCTCCTTGCTCTACCTTTCAAACTACAAATCGTTGATTGCGTAAAACTAGTGCAACTTCATACGGTTCAAAATATTTATGAGCTATATTTACACCAGTACTCTGTTGCATACGTTTAATTGCTACTAGATCTCCTTCACGATAAATTCCAGCATTTCGTCTACTCTTGTTAAAAGGTCGCTTATTCTCTCGTTGGATTATGGATATATTTTTGCGTGCTTGAGTCTTACTTCATCTCGTTTATCTTGAAAACGTGCGATCCATTCCTTTTCAAGTATGTCTCGGATGTCAAGATAACCTTTAAGTCGAGGATGTGTCCCAAAGAGAAGATGAAACGGTGACGTGCTAATACTTCGATGTATTGTTGATTTCAAACATTGTTGATCTACTTCTAAATACTTATATCATTCACAGGGCTTAGGTGTAGCTAATTTTGCTGACAACAGTATGAATGTTCTATTACGACGTTCAACTTAACCATTTAGCTCTAGGATATTCTGTTGTAGTTGAGACATGTTCTATATCTTCTTCTTGAGAATATTGCTTGAAATCATTTGCTGTGAAAGCCGTTCCCCTATCAGAAATTATTCGACGGAGATTACAGAAAATAGTCGCTTGCTTCTTCAGGAGTGACAAAACTTCATCTGTAGTAGTAGATTTTGTAGCATAAAGCCATGTAAATTTTGTAAAAGCATCTACCACTGCAAATATATACTGATACGCTTTTATTTGTCGATGGCAGTGGGCCAAGATGATCGATATGAAATGTATCAAACGGAATACTCCCCTTTTCAATCGGATTTAAATGACACTCCTGCTTCCCCTGCATCTTTTCGGCTAAGATGCATGCAACACAACTTCTTACCACCTTTTCAACTTGCTGCCGAAGGTTTGGAGTCTAATACTCTTTACGTACGATAGCTTTAGTCTTGACCACAGAAAAATGTCCACACTCATAAGCCTACCTTATTTTATGTATCTGCATCCGATATGACACTACTAGTTGAATATTACCTCCAGAGTTTCTGTACAGAAAATTTCCCCGTAGAACATAATCATTCGTCTTGTTTTGAAGTACCAAATCTCGAAGTTTCAATACAGTCTCATCTTCTTCCTGTGCTTTCCACAAACGCGCTGTAAGACTTGCATCAGATCCATCGATTAGGAAATTCGTAGGAAGAGGATTTCTACTAAGCACATCAACATGTATCATGTCCTTCCCTGGACGATGCTCTATCCGGTAATCAAATTCTTTGAACGGTAATGCTTATCATGCAACACATACACGAAGATCTTTCTTATTCATTGTAGGAGTAATAGCTCGGCAATCAATAGCAATAATAAACGAAATTCCTAATAAAGGAACTCCACATTTCTTCAACGCTTTTACTATTGCTAAAACTTGAAACTCATAGCTACTGTATTTAGATGCAGCAGAAGTTGTCTTACCACTAGAAAATAATATACAGGCTGAAAAGGTTAATTTTCGTTATTTCTTTGAAATAAAATCGCTTTGTACCCTAACGCAGAAGCATCTGTATGCAGCTCCATCTCTACTTCTACTAGAATGCTTCCATTTAAGTCGCTAGAAAACAGAATTTAGCATTCGCTTGCAGAAGGTTAGGCAAAGGTCGTACAATTACAGGGTAATCACGGATAAATTTACTAAAATACCCGATGAGTCCAAGTAAACTTTGTACTTGTTTAACATTTGTCGGCTCTGGAAATCGTCGGACTGCATCAGTTTTATTGAGGGGCGAACACAACCATTGTTGATTACATGCCCGAGGAATTCGACAGAAGTTTACCCAAAACAAAATTCTTGCCAACTGAATATTAAACCGGCTCCGCTCGCTGCAATTAAAACACTTTCAAGATCTTTGATCCCACATTCAGTATCATTTGATGAAATAATCAAATCATTCATGTATGCTAAAACTATTTCCTCACGAATAAGATCTCTAAATATGGTATTTGTAAATCTTTGAAAAACTGCTGGAGAATTACATAAACCAACAGGGACTCGTAAGAATTCATAATGACCATCGGGTACAATAAATGCTGTATACTTTCGACTTGATTTATCCTGTCGCACGTGAGAGAACCCGTTTTTCAAGTCAAGAGTATTGAAATTGCGCGCGACTTGTAACAGATCTAATTGGTCTTCAATCAGTTGTAACGAATATCTACATTTAATTATCTTTTTATTAATTTGTCGATGATCCACACATAATCTAAACGAATCATTTTTCTTCCGAACGCGAACAACCGGACTCGCATAATCAGAAGTAGATAACTGAGAGACTCCAGCCGCAATCCACTGTTCTATCTACACATTTACAATCTCTTTTTGCGACGCTAACAACCGTATCGCCGATTGATATACGGACTATTCGCCTTTCAATATTAATCTTATTGCAATTTCACGTTCAAAGGTTTTCCTCGGCTTGTAATTACTAATAAGATTTTCTATCGCCACTCGCTAATTAGGATCTAATGCATGAGACACATCAACTTTATTTACGTCTAACACGTCACTCGTCACATCTGTTTTAAATATTTCCGGTACAATGCTTTCTCTTTCACCAATTTCGCGCGTTACTTTCGATAATCAACGAAAGCTTACTTTATCACCTCTAATGCTAACATCGGTTACATTTAAGAAATTCGTTCCTATCAACAGCTTGTGTCGAACAATGGTATCAGAGATTACTTTTATACAAATCGGATATCAATGCCCCCATCTACGGTAATTTCTGCTTGAAAATCACCAAATGTTGTATCATTCTTTGAACCTATACCATCGAAATATAATTCATTGTGTCGTAATTGCGGAAACCGAGCTTAATAAACTCGTCTGTGTGAATTAAATTAAAATCACTTCCTGATTCCACTAATGCATCGATCCCGTATCCGTTAAGTAAATCATTTTTTAGATATTTTCGGTACGACACTCCTAATGTCGCGCAGCTCTCTTTACTCGCTTTAAATTTCTTGGAACATTTCTACGCTTTATTTCCACGTTATTGATATGTAAAACATTTTACACCGCGATCTTTCATTGGACAATTCACGCTAATATGATCGTGCCCACCATAAATATAACATCGTACAATATTACCGGTAAACTCCTTCATCTTACTAACATTGACCACCTCTTTTCGTCATTTCTAACGAAACTGTCTTCACACTTCTCACACTTTGTTGACATTTGCACACTCGACAAATCTTGATCTCGAAGAATTACCCTTTCAAACGCTTTCGAAAGTTGATCGGTTGTTGTAAACTGTTGAATACGCGCCTGGTTCCGGAGCATTTAATTGGGGATGCCGACAATTAGATATTCAAGTATTTCATCGTCGTTGATTGGTACTCGATTTCCGAGAATGATCTTCTCGTGCAAATATTCATGAAATGGCTGGTTCCTCTTCCATAATCGTATTTCAAATTTCTTCCTTATTTCAATTTTGTTTTGTGTATGATAAAACGTAACTCTTAATACTTCCAGCGGTTGATAGAATGGAATAGCTATATATTCTCATTTAGAATGAAATAATTTATGTATCGTCTTCAATAATTTGATCTATTTCTTCCAAATTTCACTACCACCAGGTTTGCCAACAAATTTAAAGAGTAAATTTGCAACTGCCGAAATATTCGTTCGCGGCCAATAGAATTGAGATAAAACATTGCATTCATTGCCATTATTCAATGCCAAAAGATTGTCACCGCCACTAACAACATCATATTGTTCGCTTCCAAAATTACGCGTCGATCGTCGCTGCTCATTTTCCAAATTTTGCTCAACCTGTAATTAAATGAATTGTCCTTCGTATTGCTTCTAACTCAAGGCGCAACATGGCTAACACACCTTCTGCTAATTAAAAAAATCTGTCTTTAAAAAAAATCAGTTTCTCGTTGCTGTAGATTCTTTGCGGACTGCACGTTTGATGATATATCAGTATAAAACGTTTCATTATCTTCACGAACTTCTTTCTGCTTGTCATCTATCCACGTTCCGTCTGCTTCAATATCCATCACACGGGAAATTAATTTAGCTTTCGAACCAGTAGTTGGTAGTTTATGCTCCATTAATATTTCTTTTAGCGCAGTAACTGTGATTTTACTCTAATCTTTCATGGTGAAAATTTATACTCGACATTCGCGTATAAACTCGAATTGTCTCTACATGAAAGTTCAATTTTCGTCCTCGAAATACCTCTCAAAGCTGCACTCGCGTCGTCTGAACAACTTCTCGAACGTTCTAGACCGTCAAGTCATTTTCTCTAACGTTCTGTATTCAAATACTAGATAATATTCCAATCTTTAGAACGTATCCGATTTAATTCTTGAATGTCTTCTTGATAATTACCACGCCTGAGCCCAAAAACCGTAGAAAACCTATTACCTAAAGACAACTACAAGATTTTTTAAATCATTATATAGTTCTTCTCAACTGTGATATAACTCGAAAGAATGCTAATGGACAACTGCTTCATCGTTTTAAAATATTCACACGTAAAACTCATTTATTCCGCACACTCGAACTCGCTCGCAATCTAGAATATTTGACGTATATAGGATTTGAAGCATGAATAATTGATTAACATTTAAATTAAGATAATTTAATTATCCTTGAAAAACATTAAGCTTGAATGCTGCTACAAATCAAAGGAATGTGAACTCTACAGTTCCTTCAAACGGGATGGCGCTTCATAGTGCCTGAGTGTTAAAGAATTGGAGTTCTAGTGCTCCATGCATTGCTATTGCACATGTTAATTCTACAGTTCCATGTATCGGGATGAGGATTCATAGTGCCCATGTAACAGTGGAACGGAGTTCTAATTCTCTATGCAATGCGATCGCATCTCACTTCAACGTCTCAAAAAAAGTAAGATGCAATCTTCTATCTGTAGCTTATGCTTATCTGCTTTTACCGTTCAAAAGAATATGTATCAATCAGTCCCATGCAAAGAGATGGCGCCCCATAATTTCTGCGTTTCAATGCAGTGGTGTTACACTACTAGTTCTAATATTTCCATCGACGCGATGTCGCATTTCATTTCAATGTTTCATGATAAGATGTAATGTTCAATGCAATGCTTTATGTTTCTATCTTCTACACTCCAAAAGCAAGAGAATGTGAACTATGGCGTCAGGCACCGCCTGTCACGCCCAGACGCCTGCCACCGTCCTCGACGTCCCCAGATCCGCATCCGCATCGCCTCCAGCATCCGGATCCACTGTATGCTGGCAACACGCCTACTCGCTGCCACAGAACGAGGAGGCGACGCCACATACACCAGAGGGAGGATTCCACCCCCACGTTACGAGGGCGAGGAGAACTACAACGCCTACGCACTCGAATCTCCAACGATTACGTATCCGTACACACTATTTGCGTAACGGCCATGTTAGAATAAGCACTCGACAAATTCGTATATATACGCAAACCACACACACATAGAATTAAGTAAATATTTGTAAATATGTACTTGTAAATACGGTATAGTTTAAGACGCGCTCACGCTCGAGCGCGCGTCCGACGCAGTCGGCCGACACGCGTTGCTCACTGCGTAACACGGTCGACACCACCACGTGCGTTCTCCCCGCTCATCGGTACACGCGCCATCCCTACCCAACGACTCCCGTGCCGCGCGAACCGAGAAGGTCACGGACGCGCCGATACAGTCTCAGTCTCATTCACCGATTCGAACAGAGCAATTGGCTCTAAGGAACCTCGATCTCTGACTCGAACAGAACAGTTGTCTCTCAGGTATACGAGCTCCCAGCTCAATGTATCCGACTCATTCGCATCTACCATAGTGGAGTGCTTATTTTATTCTATTTCCATTTTCTTATTATATAGTACTTAGTTACTTAGAATTAGTGTATTAGGATATCCAAGTAAGAATATATCTTAGTTTATACCAAATTTAAAGTCTTTATTCTATTTAAAATACAATTTCCTTTAACATTTCATTCCACGGGTACACTCGCGATTAACTACTATTCCTAACAAATCAAGTTCAACGGTCTTAAAGCTGGACGGTTAGAACGAACCAACGTTTAGCCGCTCTTACTTTATTTCTGTTGTGTCAAGGTGTCTAGCACCTAGGTACATCCAGTAAGCTAGGGCGAACCAGCGCTTAGTCGTGTCGTGCTTTACTGAAGTGCAAATACTTCTTCGCTTCCAGGGTAATGCGTATATCACGCGCGGGGAGGAAGGAATGTATTCGACGACTTGTGCGTGAATACGTGTCTGGTGCACCCGAATATTCGGAACTCCGCAGAGCTCTTCCCGTTCCTGTCAAGAAAGTCTAAGCTGCTGTACGTACTGTACGAGCTAATGATTGTCCGATTCGAGCTTAGATACCCGCTAGACAGGATCAGCTTATCTGGCGCCTGATTCCAATCACCGATCCGCCGTTCCAGCCGTACGCCGTTGCTATCCGGGTCACTGACCCTCCGCGCCTAAGTTACTTGGAACGAGAAGCAAACCAATGAATTAAAAGCATCGACAGGTAAGTTGCACGCTTTTGTACACGGCAAGTCGAACCCTGTCCGACGACGAACCCAGCTCCGCGCAATTCGCGTCAATTTCGCGAACGGCTACGATTAGTGTCAACGAGCCGAGCGCATTCGCAACTTCAGGACGTGACAATACACAAAACGCGTTGGATTGAGTATTACATACTATCACGAAACATAGAAATGAGATGGGACATCGCGGCTAATGCAGCATTAGTACACCATACCTTCGACACGTAGACATCTAGAAACGCTATCCGGTAGCAAGGAAGTGTGGAACTTACATCCTTCTGTAGAGAAGAGGAGATATAAATAACGCGTTGCATTGAATATTACATGTTATCGTGAGATATAGAAATGAGATGCGATATCGCGTTTTATTAACAATTTGAAATCCACTGCTCCGATGCGTATACATATAGATGTGCTACTCCATTGCAAGGAAGAGTTTCATTTACATTATTTTGAAGTGACGATGAGATATACATAACGCATTGCATTGAATATTATATCTTATCATGAGACATAGAAATGGGATGCGATATCGCGTTTTATGTAGAATTAGAACTGTATTGCTTAGATACGTAGACATCTAGAAGGGCTATTCCGTAGCAACGAAGTGTAGCACTTACATTCTGAAGTATATTTGCTATTTGAAGTATAAATGAGATATACATAACGCATTGCACTGAATAATACATCTTATCATGAAACACAGAAATGAGTTGCGATATAGCGTTTTATGAAGCATTAGAACTCTATTACTTTGATATGTATATATCTAGAAACGTTATACAAGGAAGTGTGGCATTTCCATTCTTTTGAGGTGTAGACGAGATGTACATAACCTGTTTCTTTAAATATTACATTTTATCATGAATTATTGAAATGGGATGCGATATCGCATTTTATGAAACAGTAGAACTATGTTGCTTCGATGCGTAGACATCTATAAACGCTACTCCGTAGCAAGGAAGTGTGGCGTTCACATTCACTTGAAGTGTACACGAGATGTACATAACGTGTTGCGTTCAATATTACATCATATCATTAGACATAGAAGTGATATGCGACAGCGCGTTTTATAAAGCATTAGAACTCTATTTTTTCGATAAGAAGACATCTACAAACGCCATTCCGTAGCCAGGAGGTGTGGGATTTACATTCTGTTGAAGTGTTAACTTGATACAATTAACGCGTTGCATTGATATTACATGTTGTCATGAGACACTGAAACGAGATGCGATGTCGTCTTTTATGAAGAGCTAGAACACTACTGCTTCGATGCGCAGACATCAAGAAACGCTATTCTGTGGCAAGAAAGTGTGCAACTTACATTATTTTGATGTGCTCACGAGATATACATAGCGTATTCCTTTAATATTACATGCTATCAGGAGACATAAGTGAGATGCTATATGGCATTTAATGAAACACTAGAATTTTATTGCTCCGTTACGTGGACATTTAGAAACGCTATTGCGTCGCAAATATGTGTGGGATTTACATTGGCGTGATGTGCAGACGAGATATACATAACGTGCTGCGTTGATGTTACATCTTAACATGAGACACAGAAATGAGCTGCGATATCGCGTTCTAGGAAGCATCAGGAATCAGTTGCTTCGAAACGTAGACATCTAGAAACGCTATTCCGTTGTAAGCAGGTGTGGCATTTACATTCTTTTGCAGTGTTTACGAGATATACATAACGCGTAGCATTGATATTACATCTTACCATGAAATATAGGAATGAAAAGCAATATCGCGTTATATGAAGCATTAGAACACCACTGCTTCGATAAATAGACATCTGAAAACGCTATCATGATACATAGAAATGAGAATGTAATAGATCTAGATGCCTACGTATCGAAGCAATAGAGATCTAATGCTTCTTAAACCGCGATATCGCATCTCATTTCTAAGTCTCATGATAAGATATAATATTCATTGCGAAGTGTTATGTATACCTAGTCCACACTTCAAAAGAATGTAAATGCGATACTTTCGTGCTAGGAAATAGCGTTTCCAGATGTCTACGTATCGAAGCAATAGAGTTCTAATGCTTCTTAAAACGCGATGTAGCATCCCATTTCTATGTTCGATGATAAGATATAATATTCATTGCGAAGTGTTATTTATACTTCATATACACTTCAAATGAATGTAAATGCGACACCTCCTTGCTAGGAAGTAGTGTTTGCAGATGTCTACGTATCGAAGCAATAGAGTTCTAGTGCTTCTTAAACCGCGATATCGCATCTCATTTCTATGTCTCACGATAAGGAACAATATTCATTGCGAAGTGTTATGTATACCTCGTCTACACTTCAGCAGAATGTAAATGCTACACTTCCTTGCTAGGAAATAGCGTTTCCAGATGTGTTCGTGTCGAAGATATAGTGTTTTAACGCTTCCTAATACGCGATATCGTATCTCAATTCTATGTTTCATGATAAGATATAATATTCGTTGCGAAGTGTAATGAATACCTCGCCTACACTACAGAAACAAGTAAATGCCACACATCCTTGCTAGGAAATGCGTTTCCAGATGTCTACGTATCGAAGCAATTGCGTTCCAATGTTTCTTAAAACGCGATATCGCATCTCATTTCTATGTTTCATGATATGATTTGATATTCATTTCGAAGTGTTATGTATACCTCGTCTGCACTTCAGGAGAATGTAAATGCCGCATTTTCCTGCTAGGAAATAGCGACTCTAGACTTCTACGTATCGAGGACATAACACGTAGGAGTAAAACGCGATTTCGCACCTCATTTCTATGTTTCATGATAAGATATAATATTCATTGCGAAGTGTAAGGAATACTTCGTCTACACTTCAAAAGAATGTAAATGCCACACTTCTTGGCTAAGAAATAGCGTTTCCAGATATCTACGTATCGAAGCAATAGATTTGTAATGCTTGTTAAAACGCAATATCGCAGCTCTTTTCTATGTTTGATGGTAAGATATAATATTTATTACGAAGTGTTACGTAGACCTCGTCTACACTTCAAGAGAATGTAAATGCCACACTTCCTTGCGACGGAATAGTGTTTCTAGATGTCTACGCATCGAAGCAATAGATTTCTAACTCTTTGTAAAACGCGATATCGCATATCGGTTCTATGTCACATGATAAGATGTAATTTCAATGCAACGCGTTATGTATATCTCTTCTACACTTCAAATGAATGTAAATGCATCACTTCCTTGCTACGGAATATGGTTTCTATATCTGAAGGTTTAGAAGCAAGAGAGTTCTAATGCTTCGTAAAATGCTGCTGCGCATCTTACTTCTATATTTCATGATAAGATGTAATATTCTTAGCATCGCGGTATGTGTATCTGCTTCTGCACATGAATTGAGTGTGAACCCTTCACTTTTTGTCCGGGGATAGCTTTTCTAGATGTCCAAGTGCCGAAGCATTTAATTTCTCATGCTTCATGCACCGCAATATCGCATTTCATATAAACAGTTCAAAGTAAGTTAGAAGGTTGTAAAGCTCTATGCATCGCATTATGCTTATCTGCTTCTGTGCTTTATAATGCTCTGGGATGGGAGAAGGTCCTCAACCATCCTTAACCCCCTAAAGAGTAGTCAAAAGTCAGCGGCCCTGCAGGTGGGCCATGGGAGCGCGGCGCGCAGGGCGCTACGCAATTTAAATGATCAGGAGGATCCCCACAGGGACACCCAAGAGGGCGAGAAAAGTAAATCGCCGAAATCCACTGATCAATGGACCCGAACAATACCGAAGCCTACAGCCCACTCTACCAAGGAGCCCCGAGGAGGATCCAGGAGACCCGAGGACCACCAGCGAATTCAAGGAACCTGAAGAAGGGAACGTGAGAGCTTATTCGCTAAAGCGTCCCATTTCTGGTGTCGCATATTGTATATTGTATCTTATATCGTGAAGCGAGTTATGATACCCGGTAATTCGCGGCGTGTTGCGTAGGTTCCCGTAGGCCTTGTTAGTTAAACCCACGTCGAGACCATAAATAAACATGCCGTGACTTCAGTATCTCGCGACCTGAGTGTGTGTACTTGGCTAGGCGTAGTCGAGAGGAGGAGCATTTCGAAGTTTCAAGGGTTGTTCCGCTCCAGGGTTCCCGGGGTTGTGTAGTCTATCCCTTTGCTACTTTTTGAGCAGCTGGCGCCCAAGAAAAGTTGTACGTGAGCGGATACCTTAGAACGATAGATCGCTTTAGATTAAAGTACGTTTTACACCTTAAAGCATTTAGATAATTAACCCCTTCGAGCTTCCCTGACTTACTGTATATAGGTTTCCGTCACAACTAATAGGAACCATCACTTTACGTAGATATATAGAACACACATAGTTTTAAACGTAGAACTGAGAATTTGAGAACTTACTTTGAAACGTTAGTAGTGAGGAATTTCATCGGATTTCATAGAAATTCAGAACTTACTTGCTATGAGACATAGGCAGATAAGGGCCATCGCGTTGCTTAGAACTTTAGAACTTGCTTACTTCAACAAAGATTTCTATTGGCTTCCGTTTTTTTAGAAAAGTTTTTGATAAACCACATACTTTTCACGCTTCTGATATCTTTGAAAGTTCGCGAGATGTAATGGTTTAAGTTTTAAAATGATTACTTAGTGTGGATTATTATTTAGTAACTCGCTCATAAACGAGTCTGCATAGGATTTAATCCATAAGTTTTTAAGCCTGGAATTTATGCAGTTATTTGTTATTCACTTATTGCTCAAACAACAAAGATTCTGACCACTTCAAAGTGGTTGACTTTCATCAATTTTCTTAAAAATTGAAATACTGCCCATTTGCTTGCATTAAAGACTGTAATTAAAGCTTTCAAAACATTTTACCTCTTATAGATGAATTCTGGAATTGAAATTGAATGTTTGACTTTTCTAACTCCTGTTTAGACATCTGTCTATTGGAATGTTCAAGTATTTTTCATATTCGTAATTATTAAAAATGTTTTACTTTATTCTCTAATTTAATATTTAGAATTTTCTGAGAAATATTTTTTATCGTAATGAACTATATAATTGCAATTATAATTCTTTATGAAATAATAATAACAAAAAGGTATGTATCATGAGAAATGAATCATTGAGATCTGTTTACAATCTAATGGAATTTAATTACCTTTTGATTCAAATTCACAATGATAATCTTCCATAGTTCAACAATTTTGTTAGCTGTCCTCAGGAATCCGCAGCTCAGTACTTATAAAATGAACGACACAAAGAACAGCCTAACCAAACGTATTCGAACCGATTTTTCAATACTAATCTTATCATGTTTAACTTACGCTGCAAACTATTGAAATGCCCTTCGAAAAGTGTTTATTCACAGTGAAGTAAACGGTAAGTATTACGCCTTCCACCACTGTTTACAATACGTATGTTTCATTTACTATCAAAACCGTGAGTATTATCGCCTTTCTTTACTTTTTGTAACCTTCAATGCCTTCATGTTACAGATCGTTAAACTTGCTTCAAAATGCTCTATCGTATTACGGAAGAATGGACATACCAATTCATTTTAAAAAATGAAGGTAACCTTCATATGTCCAACATAACTCCACTTACAAAAAAACTATTTTCATCAACGGATGGACCCTTTGTACTATGCAATTTTATATTAGCAAAAACTTCTATGAAACTTATAGTTTCGTGGATATCTGAGGTGCTAATTATTACGGCCCCACCCTGTATATTGTTATGGATGTGTCCAACAAGGCAACGATGAACAGAGTTAAATTTAATATTATGATGTTTATTATTTTACTTATAGTATATTTGTTTTTCTGGAATTTTGCCAAAAAACAATGTTCACGATGTCGACAAATGAATACATTTGCCTTAGAATTACAAGAGCCAACAATTTCGAAAGTAGAATATTTCTTTACTTCGCTAACCGAATCATTGCAAACGTTAAGTAAAGTGCGTGCCTTTCAAAACAGTCAGATGCAAATTACGATACAACGTTTCCAAGAAATGGTACGTGCCACTGTTTTTTAATTTCCGTTTATTTAATCAAAGGAAATTTAATTGAAATATCCGCAAAATTTGAGGACAAAAAGTTATTGTAACTTTACGCAACATATATGATGGTGATAAAGGATAAGTATACGGAACTGAAAATGGAAAGTAGCGAGCAGAAAAAGAAACTGATGGAGCTACAAAGTAGATTGGTACATTCGTCAAATGATGATTCTAGGTTAATACAATCTGTTAATCAAAGAACTATTGCAAAAATCAAGTATAATCAATATTACTTCTGCTCAAAGGCTATAATAGAATTGGACCGAAATGGGTACAAAACAGGCAATTATATCTATACGTTCTATTCTATGCAAAGGCAAATATTTCAAGGAGAAAAGATGTGTTACTTACAAATTACTTATGTTCCTAGATATCTCACTAATTCAGGCTACTTGTCTTGCAGAACTAATCATTCATTTAGCATGTATAGGGGTCGAAGAATAGTAAAAGATTTTTATATTTCGTAGCGTAGGCTGACATTTACTAATGGGGAAAGTGTTTCCATAAAAATTATAAGCAAATATGAAAAATGACTAAACTGCGCAATTTATTTATTTTGATTCCAAAGTGGATACACCGGCACAAAACAAAGATATAAGAACTCGGTTTTATTATTTTCTATAAACTAGCTCGATAGGGCGATTTTTTCCATAAAGTCGATAATTACTTTGTCATAAAAATATATACACTTATTTTATATATATTTTCTTCAATTTATTGTTACAAATTCATGCAATTGAGGGTTACATTGAATACGATGAGAACATGTTATTTCAAAAATTACACAAGGCGAAGTTAGGGACGCAACAGCATGAATTTTTATTTTATAAGTAATATTTTTTTTATAAATAATATTTTTAGTCTATGATGGATTGAAAGAAATATATACGACTCGCTCAATAACTATAAATATAGGAAAACGACCATCAAAATGTCTATCAATACTCATATGCTGAACATCTACTGACATCTAACGGTTCTAATTTGTATGAAAGCACAGGTTCCCCATTGCCAAATGTGATCCTGCGTCATTGCTGAGGAGATTCATGAATGGTGCGATGATACGCGCGTCACCATGGTGCTGGTGCTGCGCGATTCGCTTGTCTAGAACGTGCTGGTAACACGTTCTGGCATTTTAGTTAACGAATCCGGTCACAGATGACTACGAATCAGTTGACACTCCTCGGAAGTGGCAATATAGTGCCGGCATGGTGTCGCTACCATCTTGCCGTTTGTTATCTGGGATGCTTTTTAGTGCATTATTCGGAATTGAATTTGAACACATAGCTACTTAATCGCGAATTTGTATGTACATAATTATACATGACTGCATAAAAAGGATATCATATACTTTTATAATCAATGCGATATAAGAATATAAAAACGAAGAACTATCCACTCCCATCAGGAGTAAAAACAATGTTTGGTACGCAAAGTTCATTGCAAAATATAATCAAGCAGTTAATATATCAAATCACTGCACACAATAAATCACTGAATGTATAATGATATGAATTGTAAGAAAAACATTTTTATCTGTTAGATGTTTATAAATTCAAATTTAAAAGTCCAAGTCACATTTAATATATTATTGTTTAACAAGGTGATTTAATGTTGTTTCAAATAGGCGTGCAGAACTATCTCGTACTTCTGTCAATGTAATTTCATTTGAAAAATACAAAGGATAAGAGGAAATATTCTCCAATCTATAACATATATAAATTAACGGATGCAAGAGAGAACACTCGATCTTGGTGTAACGAGACCGGGGCGTCATCCTGCAGTAATCGTATAACGCCTGTTCCGAGATGGTGTAGAGAGGGAATGTGGAGGGTGAAAAGCATAAAATAACAACAATGTAACTAAAGAGAAAGAGAAAGAAAATATGTGGAAGCATTGCATTTATTAAGAAGAAATCCTAGAAATATCAAACAACAGATTATATACCATACTGTAAGGGTAAGGTACAACGAAATAGACGATATCGTGAGAGAAACTAAAAAAATCGAGAAACTTAACAAGCAAATAATAATTTAGATTGAGCGAATTAAAATCACTGATCCCGGCAAGCTTAATGGAAAACGCATAACGATGAATCGGTTAGAGTACAAGATAGATGTTGGTCGCGGTTTGAGTGGCCCTGGGAATCCTTTGCCCGCATCAGGGCAGGCAGTAGGATGGTGGAGGGCCTGCCCTCCTGTTGCTTGGATCTATAGAATTCACATTCTTTTGTAGGGTGGAAGCAGATAATTATAATGCTTTTCATAGAAGATTACAGCTTACTTAATCCGAAACGTTGAAATGAGATGAGTCATGGCATTGTATGATGCATTAGTACTCTATTGTCTCGACATGTAGACACTACGAAGGGCAATCCTGTTGCATGGAGCTGTAGAATTTACATTCCTATGAAGTTTTAAAGCAGATAAGGATAGAGCTATGCATAAGAGATTACAGCATTCTTACTTTGAAACGATGAAATGGGATGCGCCAGCGCATTGCATGGAGAATTCTAGCTCGATTGCTTTAACAGACAGACACTACAGAGCGCCATGCCGTTGCATGGAATTATATAGTTCACATTCTATTGAAGACCTCTAACAGTTAAGCATAATGTTATGGATATATGATTACAGATTCTTTGCTTTGAAACGTTGAAATGAGATGCGACATCGCGCTGCATGAAGTATTAGAAATGTCTTGCTTGGACACGTAGAGATCTGGAAACGATATTCTGTTGCAAGTAAGTATAGGATTCACATCCTTCTAAGGTCTAGTTGCAGACAAATGTAACATATTGCATAGAACATTGCAATTTACCATGAATCATTGAAATAACTTGCGACATCGTGTTGAATGAAGCAATAGAACTCTATTGCTTCGAAAAGTAGACATCTAAGAACGCAATTCCCTTGCAAGGAAGTGTAGAAATCACAGTCTTTTGACGTGTATATGCAGACAAGCATAACGAGATGTGTAGAGCATTTTTATCTACTTACATACTTCGAACTGTTGATATCAAATGCGATATCGCGTTTTATATAGCATTAGAAATCTATTGCTTCAATACGTGCACATCTAGAAACGCTACCTCCTGGCAAGATATTGCAGGATTTTTATACTGTTGACGAGTAGAAGCAGATAAACGTAACGCGTTTCACTGAATATTACATCTCAACATGCGGCATTGAAATGAGATGCGACATAGATCTGAATAAAGTAATAGAACTTTATTGCTTCGACAAGTAGATATCTAAAAACGCTATCCCCTTGCAAGGGAGTGTAGGGTTCACATTCGCTAGAAGTGTTGAAGAGTTCAACGTAACGCGCTGCATTGAATATTACATCTTACATTACACATTGAAATGTGATGCGAGATCGCGATGAATGATGTATTAGAACTCTATTGCTTCGACACATTTACAACTAGAATCGCTATCCTCTTGTCAGGAAGTGTGGAAACCACACTTTTGGGGCGCAGAAGCAGATGAGCAAAATGATATATATAGTGCATTAAAATCTACAGACATACTTCGAACTGTTGATATGAAATGCGATATTGCGAAGCATGAAGCATGAGAAATTAAATGCTTCGGCACCTGGACATCTAGAAACGCTATCCCCGGGTAAGGAAGTGTAGAGTTCACATTCAGTTTATGTGTAGAAGCAGATAAACATAACGCGATACAATGAATATTACATCATATCATGCAGCATTGAAATGAGTTGCGACATCGCATTGAATGAAGTAAGAGAACTCTATTGCTTCTACGCGTAGATACCTAGAAACGCTATCCCGTTGGAAGAAAGTGTGGGATTTATATTCTTTTTGTATGCAGATACACAAAGCGCGTTGCATTGAATACTATATCCTAACGCGAAACAATGAAATGAGATGCGACATCGCGCGGAATCAGGTAACAGAACCTTGTTGTTTTTACCGGTTGACATCTAGAAACGCTATTCTCTTGCGACCAACTGTAGCATCACATTGTTTTTCAGTGTAGAAGCAGATAAGCATAGTCTGATTTTTAGATCATTAAAATCTACATACATACTTCGAACTCTAAATATGAAATGCTATATCGTGTTCTATGAAGCATTAGAACTCCTTTGCCTCAATTCGTAGACATCTAGAAACACTGTCCTGTAGCAAGGAAGTGATGCATCCACTTTCATTTGAAGTGTAGACGAGATATACATAACGCGTTGCATTGAGATTACATCTGATCATGAGACATAGATATGAGATGCGATATAGCGCTACATGAAGAATTAGAATTCTATTGCATCGATACGTATACATCTGCAAACGCTACTCCGAAGCAAGGAAGTGTGGCATTTACATTATTTTGAAGTCTAGATTAGATATACATAACTTGTTGCAATGAATAGTACATCTTAATGTGAGACATAGAAATGAGATGAGATATCGCGTTTTATGAAGCATTAGAACTCTAATGCTTCGATACGAAGACATCTAGAAACGCTATTTCCATGCAAGGAAGTGTCGCATTTACATTCTTTCGAAGTGAATACGAGGTATACATGATACCTCGCAATGAATATTATATCTTATCATGAAACATGTACATGCGGAGCGATATCGCGTTTTAAGAAGCAGTAGAACTTTACTGCTATGATACGTAAGCATCTGCAAATGATTTTTCCTAGCAAAGAAGTGTCGCATTTACATTCTTTTGAATTTAATACGAGGTATACATAACACTGACCAATGAGTATTATATCTTATCATGAAACATAGTAATGAGATGCGATATAGCGTTTTAAGAAGCACTAGAGCTCTACTGCATCGATACGTAGACATCTGGATACGCTATTTCCTAGCCAAGAAGTGTCGCATTTACACTCTTTTGAAGTGTAGACCAGATATATATAATTCTTCGCAATGTATATTATATCTAATGATGAAACATAGAAATGAGATGCGATATCGCGTTTTAAGAAGCATTAGAACTCTGTTGCTTCAATACGTAGACATCTGCAAACGCTATTTCCTAGCAAGCAAGTGTCGCATTTACATTCATTTGATGTGAATGCGAGGTTTACATGACACTTTGCAATGAATATTATACCTTATCATGAAACATAGAAATGTGATGCGATATCGCGTTTTAAGATGCGTTAGAACTCTATTGCTAAGATACGTTGGCGTCTGCAAACACTACTTCCTAGCAAGGAAGTGTCGCATTTACATTCTTTTGAAGTGAATACGAGGTATACATGACACTTCGCAATGAATATTATATCCTATAATCAGACATAGTTATGACATGCGATATCGCGATTTAAGAAGCATTAAAAATCTATTTCTACGATACGTAGACATCTGCAGACGTTATTACCTAGGAAGGAAGTGTCGTATTTACATTCTTTTGAAGTGAGTACGAAGTATACATAACACTGCACAACGAATATTATATCTCAGCATGAAACATAGAAATGAGTTTCGATATCTCGATTTAAGAAGCGTTAGAACACTATTTCTACGAAACGCAGACATCTGCAAACGCTATTTCCTGGCAAGGAAGTGCCGCATTTACATTGTTTTGAAGTGAATACGAGGTATACATAACACTGCACAATGAATATTATACCTTATCACGAAACATAGAAATGAGAAGCGATATCGCGTTTTAAGGGGCATTAGTACTCTATAGCTTCGATGCAGAGATATCTGGGAACGTAATTTCATAGAAAGGAAATGTCTCATTTTGTGACGTCAGGCGTACCGCCTGCCACCCATCAACCTCCTCGCACCCCCCAGCATCAACCCCTGGACGCATGCAACCAGCCAAACTCGCTTGCAGAACCAGCAACTGGAAGTGTTCGCGCGCGCATACCTGCACGCGCTCACTCACACCGAGTTCCGCTGCCTCACTCGCACCGCCTAGTATACCTGTCTCGCTCGTAACGGGCACCAGTGTCTCACTCGCACCACCGAGTATACCTGTCTCGCCCGCACCAAGGACGGGCAGCCCTATCTCCCTCGCACCGAGGATTCCGTCCTGCAGGAAGACGTAGCCGCAGCCCATCACCTGAATGGTGACTTTTCCAATTCCGGGAACAGGATCTGCTAGAACCTATATATTGCTTCTAAGCTAGCACATACATACCATATCATGACGCATATATAGGAAACCCTAGATCTAAGTTACACACGACACGAATGTAAGACACAAACAACACACACATAGTTCTAAGTCCATATTGTATTTGCTCATAAGTCAATCGCGTAAAATGCGTCCGGCTGGCGGCATGTGCCGCTAGCCCCACCACGAGCCGCGAGTCCCCACTCGCTGGACCGCGCGCTCCCCGCCACGAGACGCGAAACCCCCACTCGCGGGATCGGGATCTCCCTACCACGAGCGTCCGCGACCGTAGCGCCTCGCGAACCGTGGAGGTCCGAGACGCGTCTCCAGAGCACACACTCTGACTTGAGATCTCCTACCGAGGAGTCGAAACCTCTAGTTGTAGATCATTAGCCTCCTCAATGTGGGGTTCAGGCATCGTGTTTCTATTTCCATTTTAACTTAGTCTTAGTCTTAGAATAATTCCAGTTCTTGTATACTTTAAACCTATAATATATTTTATTTTTACTTTTACTATATCCAAGTACAAGTTCTTTTACCAAGTCTACTATTTCCACATCCATTAATTTTATCAAGTGTTTATAATACTAGTTCTACTTTTAACATTACATTTAACTACGAATTCTTTCACGCGTTCTTTCATACAACTGGGGTTGCTCTTCATCACCTTGAAGGAGTATAGGAATCGGCTTTGTGACGTTGAGATAGAGCGGACCGCCGCTTATCTTTCAGATCTTAGTCGAAAGTACAGAAAAACCTGGTGAATGAATCGTGCTTCCGGTTTGTGAAGAACGCGACGTGCGGGTAGGAAGAATTTCTTACGGTCACTTGTGCGCGAATATTTGGAGGATGTTCCGAGAGCCCTCGTATACCAGCAACCTGCCTTCGCACCAGCCCAGCCACCGCTTTCCAAAGCGACCGTCGACGCTTCCAATAAAGACACCACGACGCATCACGCCGATTCTGCACATTCGCAGCCGATGCTGCTACTATCACCGCTGGTTCCTCTGCATCATCGCTGAATTCCGACCGCCGTCCTCCTCTTCGCTGGCGACTGATCGAGATTTCCGTAGCAGCCAACCGACCGAACTCCGCTACGATCGCAGCGAACGATCCTCAACGCCGTTTGTACGTACAAATCGACAGAGAAGTCATCGAAAGGTATGGTCATTCCCTCATCATCGCGAGTGATTTCGCTAGTGTCGCGCCAGCCGAAATTGTCAGACCCGGTCTTAACGCGTTTCCGCGGACCGAATTACCGAAAAATAGGCTCGTGTCGTAAAGCCTACGGAGCAACGGAGAATAGTTTCGCCGGACGTGACACCTCGTATTCACTTCAAAAGAATGTAAAAGCGACACTTACTTGCTAGGAAATATTGTTTGCAGATATCTACGTACCGTAGCAATAGAGTTCTAATGCTTCTTAAAAAGAAGATGTCGCATTTCATTTCTATGTTTCGTGATAATGTATAATATTCATTGTGGAGTGTTATGTATACCTCGTATTAACTTCAAAAGAATGTAAATGCGACACATCCTTGCTAGGAAATAGCGTTTCCGGATGACTACGTATCGAAACAATAGAGTTCTAATGCTTCTTAAAACGCGATATCGCATCACATTTCTATGTTTCATGATAACATATAATATTCATTGCGAAGTCTTATGTATTGCTCGTGTGCACTTCATATGAATGTAAATGCGACACTTCCCTCCTAGGAAATAGCGTTTGCAGATGTCTACGTATCGAAGCAATAAAGTTCTAATGCTTCTTAAATGGAGATATCGCATCTCATTTCTATGTTTCATGATAAGATATAATATTCATTGCGAAGTGTCATGTATACCTCGTATTCACTTCAAAAGAATGTAAATGCGACACTTCCTTGCTATTAAATAGCGTTCGCAGATGTCTACGTATCGTAGCAATGGAGTTCTAATGCTTCTTAAAACGAGATGTCGCATCTCATTTCTATGTTTCATGATGAGATATAATATTCATTGCGCAGTGTCATGTGTACCTCGTATTAACTTCAATAGAATGTAAATGCGACACTTCCTTGCTAGGAAATAACGTTTGCAGATGTCTACGTGTCGTACCAATAGAGTTCTAGTGCTTCTTAAATCGCGATATCACATCTCATTTCTATCTTTCGTGATAAGGTATAATATTCATTGCGGAGTGTCATGTATACCTCGTATTCACTTCAAAAGAATGTAAATGCGACACTTCCATGCTAGGAAATAGCGTTTGCAGATGTCTACGTATCGTAGCAATAGAGTTCTAATGCTTCTTGAAACACGATATCGCATCTCGTTTCAATGTTTCGTGATATGTTATAATATTCATTGCGAAGTGTCATGTGTAACGTCAGGCGTACAGCCTGCCGCCCTCCAGCATCATCCCCGGCGCCCGAGGAGGCTTTACAGCTGCACCCTGTCACACAGAACGAGAACCCCTGCAGAACGACAACACGCTCGGCAGCCCAGCTATGGCAGCAGAGCATGGAGCGTCCAGGAGTCAGACTCTTCGCCCTTGCCGTGGACAACGAGACCTGGATGAACGCCACGCCAGCCCAGATGACCTGCACCACATCTCTCCAGAGCCATATTCATGCTTTGCGTCTATTTACTCGTAGGTCCATTTTCGTAGCATAAGTACGCTACAGACGATTGTATATACAGAACCAACAGCGCAAAATAGTTTTCAGTTACAATAAGTACGATGCCCAAGCCAGCGCCCGACGCGTGCGGCTCGCGCGTTCCGCGAGCCGCCCCGCCACACCGGGCGCCCCACTACGCGGGCCGAGCGGTCGCCCTACTCCGACCGTCCAACCCACCGCGGGGCCCGAGCGACACGCGCGCCTCGCGACCCGAGGAGGTCGCGGACAAGCGACTGGAAGAAGAGAATCGTCGCAACCGGCAACCGAGCCGGAGCAATCCGATCACTCGAGCCTCAGTGCCTCCAGGTTTTTCTCTATCCCACTTGGGGATATTCGTTTACCATTTCACAAGTTCCAATTCTAATTTTATTCTAAACTCCGCATTCTACTACTTCCAGTTCTAGTTTAACTCTTAGAAATTAACGTTACTTTAAACTAGCTTAGGGAAAAGTTAAAGTGTAAGACTAGGTTTTATCGTAGAATATATTCATTTATTTTAGTAAATCAGCTCACTGATTATTTCTTCGACTCCTTACATTCTAAATCCAATTAACGGCGATCATTAGCAAGAGAACTCGACGTGCGGGCAGCAAAATCTTTCTACGTCACCTCGCTCGAGAATACTACGGAAGGAATACGTCCAGTCTTTTTGCAACGCAACGGCTGCTCCTGCGAACCCTGAAGCACCCGGACGTCCACCGCAGCCGATTTGGAAGCTTATTCCGATCTCGTTGCCGCCTATCAACACATATCCAGGAACTATTCCGCTCGACCACCCGCGACGACCGCACTACCTGCAACGAGGCAACAGATTAGAGACGAACCAAGACAGCTTGAGGTAAGTGAACGCTTCACGTTCATGGTGTTTGTGTTTTGAATACGTGTTCGCGTCCCGATCGAACCAGCGTCCGCCGTAATCGCGCGGATCCTTTCGAATATTCGGCTACGCGTCACTCGCGGTAAATTCCGAAATTTTTTGGACCCGTGACGTGACACATGTATACCTCGTATTCACTTCAAAAGAATGTAAATGCGATTCTTCCTTGCTAGGAAATAACGTTTGCAGATGTCTACGTATCGTAGCAATAGTGTTCTAATGCTTCTTAAAACGAGATGTCGTATTTCATTTCTATGTTTCATGATAAGATATAATATTCATTGCGAAGTGTCATTTATACCTCGAATTCACATCAATGGAATGTAAATTCGACACTTCCTTGCTAGGAAATAGCGTTTGCAGATGTCTACGTATCGTAGCAATAGAGTTCTAATGCTTCTCAAAACGGGATATCGCATCTGATTTCTATGTTTCATTATAAGATATAATATTCATTGCGAAGTGTCATGTATACCTCGAATTCACATCAATGGAATGTAAATGCGACACTTCCTTGCTAGGAAATAGCGTTTGCAGATGTCTACGTATCGTAGCAATAGAGTTCTAATGCTTCTCAAAGCGCGATATCGCATCTCCTTTCTATGTTTCATGATAAGGTACAATATTCATTGCGAAGTGTCATGTATACCTCGTATTAACTTCAAAAGAATGTAAATGCGACACTTCCATGCTAGAAAATAGCGTTTGCAGATGTGTACGTATCGTAGCAATAGTGTTCTAATGCTTCATAAAACGAGATATCGTGTTTCATTTCTATGTTTCGCAATAAGATATAATATTCGTTGTGTAATGTTATGTATACCTCATATTTACTTCAAAAGAATGTAAATGCTATACATCCTTGCTAGGAAATAAGGTTTGCAGATGTCTAGGTATCGTAGCAATTGTGTTCTAATGCTTCTTAAAACGAGATGTCGTATTTCATTTTGTATGTTTCGCAATAAGATATAATATTCATTGTGTAATGTTATGTATACCTCGTATTCACTTCAAAAGAATGTAAATGCGACACTTCCTTGCTATTAAATAGCGTTCGCAGATGTCTACGTATCGTAGCAATGGAGTTCTAATGCTTCTTAAAACGAGATGTCGCATCTCATTTCTATGTTTCATGATGAGATATAATATTCATTGCGCAGTGTCATGTGTACCTCGTATTAACTTCAATAGAATGTAAATGCGACACTTCCTTGCTAGGAAATAACGTTTGCAGATGTCTACGTGTCGTACCAATAGAGTTTTAGTGCTTCTTAAATCGCGATATCACATCTCATTTCTATCTGTCGTGATAAGGTATAATATTCATTGCGGAGTGTCATGTATACCTCGTATTCACTTCAAAAGAATGTAAATGCGACACTTCCATGCTAGGAAATAACGTTTGCAGATGTCTACGTATCGTAGCAATAGAGTTCTAATGTTTCATAGAACGCTATATGTCATCTTATTTCTATGTTTCATGATAAGAAATAATATTCATTGCGAAGTGTCATGTATACCTCGTATTCACTTCAAAAGAATGTAAATGCGACGCTTCCTTGCTAGGAAATAGCGTTTGCAGATGTCTACGTATCGAAGCAATAGTGTTCTAATGCTTCTTAAGTCATGACACCGCATCTCAGTTCTATGTTTCGTGATAAGGTATAATATTCATTGCGAAGTGTCATGTATACCTCGTATTCATTTCAAAAGAAAGTAAATGCGGCACTTCCTTGCTAGGAAATAGCGTTTGCAGATGTCTACGTATCGTAGTCGTAGAGTTCTAGCGCTACTTAAAACACGATATCGTATCTCATTCCTGTGTTTCATGATAAGATAAAATGTTCATTTCGAAGTGTCCTGTATACCACGTTGTCACTTCAAAAGAATGTAAATGCGACACTTCCTTCCTAGGAAATAGCGTTTCCAGAAGTCTACGTATCGAAACAATAGACTTCTAATGCTTTTTAAAACGAGATGTCGCACCTTATTTCTATGTTTCATGATAAGATATAATATTCATTACGAAGTGTCATGTATACCTCGTATTGACTTCAAGAGAATGTAAATGGGACACTTCCATGCTAGAAAATAGCGTTTGCAGATGTGTACGTATCGTAGCAATGGTGTTCTAATGCTTCTGAAAACGAGATGTCGTATTTCATTTTGTATGTTTCGCAATAAGATATAATATTCATTGTGTAATGTTATGTAATCCTCGTATTCACTTCAAAAGAATGTAAATGCGACACTTCCATGCTAGAAAATAGAGTTTGCAGATGTCTACGTATCGTAGCAATAGAGTTCTTATGCTTCTTAAAACGAGATATCGTATTTCATTTCTATGTTTCGTAATGAGATATAATAATCATTGCGAAGTGTCATGTATAAATCGTATTCACTTCAAAAGAATGTAAATGCGACACTTCCATGCTAGGAGATGGCGTTTGCAGATGTCTACGTATCGAAGCAATAGAGTTCTAATGCTACTTAAATCGCGATATCGCATCTCTTTTCTATGTTTCGTGATAAGGTATAATATTCAATGCGAAGTGTCATGTATACCTCGAATTCACATCAATAGAATGTAAATGCGACACTTCCTTGCTAGGAAATAGCGTTTGCAGATGTCTACGTATCGTACCAGTAGAGTTCTAGGGCGTCCTAAAACGCGATATCGCATCTCATTTTTATGTTTCATGATAAGATATAATATTCATTGCGAAGTGTCATTTATACCTCGAATTCACATCAATGGAATGTAAATTCGACACTTCCTTGCTAGGAAATAACGTTTGCAGATGTCTACGTGTCGTACCAATAGAGTTCTAGTGCTTCTTAAATCGCGATATCACATCTCATTTCTATCTGTCGTGATAAGGTATAATATTCATTGCGGAGTGTCATGTATACCTCGTATTCACTTCAAAAGAATGTAAATGCGACACTTCCATGCTAGGAAATAACGTTTGCAGATGTCTACGTATCGTAGCAATAGAGTTCTAATGTTTCATAGAACGCTATATGTCATCTTATTTCTATGTTTCATGATAAGAAATAATATTCATTGCGAAGTGTCATGTATACCTCGTATTCACTTCAAAAGAATGTAAATGCGACGCTTCCTTGCTAGAAAATAGAGTTTGCAGATGTCTACGTATCGTAGCAATAGAGTTCTTATGCTTCTTAAAACGAGATATCGTATTTCATTTCTATGTTTCGTAATGAGATATAATAATCATTGCGAAGTGTCATGTATAAATCGTATTCACTTCAAAAGAATGTAAATGCGACACTTCCATGCTAGGAGATGGCGTTTGCAGATGTCTACGTATCGAAGCAATAGAGTTCTAATGCTACTTAAATCGCGATATCGCATCTCTTTTCTATGTTTCGTGATAAGGTATAATATTCAATGCGAAGTGTCATGTATACCTCGAATTCACATCAATAGAATGTAAATGCGACACTTCCTTGCTAGGAAATAGCGTTTGCAGATGTCTACGTATCGTACCAGTAGAGTTCTAGGGCGTCCTAAAACGCGATATCGCATCTCATTTTTATGTTTCATGATAAGATATAATATTCATTGCGAAGTATACCTAGTATTCACTTCAAAAGAATGTAAATGCGACACTCCCTTGTTAGGAAATAGCGTTTGCAGATGTCTACGTATCGTAGCAACAGAGTTCTAATGTTTCATAGAACGCTATATGTCATCTTATTTCTATGTTTCATGATAAGAAATAATATTCATTGCGAAGTGTCATGTATACCTCGTATTCACTTCAAAAGAATGTAAATGCGACGCTTCCTTGCTAGGAAATAGCGTTTGCAGATGTCTACGTATCGAAGCAATAGTGTTCTAATGCTTCTTAAGTCGCGACATCGCATCTCACTTCTATGTTTCGTGATAAGGTATAATATTCATTGCGAAGTGTCATGTATACCTCGTATTCACTTCAAAAGAATGTAAATGCGGCACTTCCTTGCTAGGAAGTAGCGCTTGCAGATGTCTACGTATCGAAGCAATAGAGTTCTAATACTTCTTAAATCGCTATATCGCTTCTCATTTCTATGTTTCATGATAAGATATAATATTCATTGCGAAGTATAGCTAGTATTCACATCAAAAGAATGTGAATGCGACACTTCCTTGTTAGGAAATAGCGTTTGCAGATGTCTACGTATCGTAGTCGTAGAGTTCTAGCGCTGCTTAAAACACGATATCGTATCTCATTCCTGTGTTTCATGATAAGATAAAATGTTCATTTCGAAGTGTCCTGTATACCACGTTGTCACTTCAAAAGAATGTAAATGCGACACTTCCTTCCTAGGAAATAGCGTTTCCAGAAGTCTACGTATCGAAACAATAGACTTCTAATGCTTTTTAAAACGAGATGTCGCATCTTATTTCTATGTTTCATGATAAGATATAATATTCATTACGAAGTGTCATGTATACCTCGAATTCACATTAATAGAATGTAAATGCGACACTTCCTTGCTAGGAAATAGCGTTTGCAGATGTCTACGTATCGTACCAGTAGAGTTCTAGGGCGTCCTAAAACGCGATATCGCATCTCATTTTTATGTTTCATGATAAGATATAATATTCATTGCGAAGTGTCATTTATACCTCGAATTCACATCAATGGAATGTAAATTCGACACTTCCTTGCTAGGAAATAGCGTTTGCAGATGTCTACGTATCGTAGCAATAGAGTTCTAATGCTTCTTAAAACGAGATGTCGCATTTCATTTCTATGTTTCGTGATAAGGTATAATAATCATTGCGAAGTGTCATGTATACCTCGAATTCACATCAATAGAATGTAAATGCGACACATCCTTGCTAGGAAATATTGTTTGCAGATGTCTACGTATCGAAGCAATAGAGTTCTAATGCTGCTTAAATCGCGATATCGCATCTCATTTCTATGTTTTTTGATAAGGTATAATATTCATCGCGAAGTGTCATGCATACCTCGAATTCACATCAATGGAATGTAAATGCGACACTTCCTTGCTAGGAAATAGCGTTTGCAGATGTCTACGTATCGTACCAGTAGAGTTCTAGGGCGTCCTAAAACGCGATATCGCATCTCAGTTCTATGTTTCATGATAAGATGTAAGATTTATTGCGAAGTGTTATGTGTGCCTCGTCTACACTTCAACACAATGAAAATGCGACACTTTCTTGTTAGGAAATGCGTTTCCAGATGTCTACGTGTCGAAGAAACAGAGTTGTAATGCTACTTAGAACGGGATAACGAATCTCGCTTCTATGTATCATGATAAGATATAATGTTCATTGCGAAGTGTTATGTATACCTCGTCTGCACTTCAAAAGAATGCAAGTGGCACACTTCCCTGCCAGGAAGTGCGTTTCCAGATGTCTACGTGTCGAAGCAATGGAGTTCTAATGCATCTTAAAACGCGATATCGCATCTCCTTTGTAAGTTTCATGCTAAGTTATAATATTCATTGCGAAGTGTTACGTGTACCTCCTCTACACTTCAAAAGAATGTAAATGCCACACTTCCTTGTTAGCAAATGCGTTTCCAGGTGTCTACGTAACGAAGCAGTAGAGTTCTAATGCTTCTTAAGACGCGATATCGCATCTCATTTCTATGTTTCCTGATAAGATATAATATTCATTGCGAAGTGTTACGTATACCTCGTCTACAGTTCAAAAGAATGTAAATGCCACACTTCCTTGCTAGGAGACAGCGTTTCCAGATGTCTACGTATCGAAGCAGTAGAGTTCTAGTGTTTCTTAAAACGCGATATCGCATATCAGTTCTATGTTTCATGATAAGATATAATATTCATTGCGAAGTATTATGCATAGCTCGTATACACTTCAAAAGAATGTAAATGACACACTTCGTTGCTAGGGAATAGCATTTCCAGATGTCTGCATATCGGAACAATAGATTTGTAATGCTTCTTAGGACGCCATAACGCATTTCAGTTCTATGTTTCATGATAGGATATAATATTCATTGCGATGTGTTGTGTATACCTCTTCTGCCCTTCAAACGAATGTAAATGCCACACTTCCTTGCTAGGAAATAGCGTTTCCAGATTTCTGCTTATCGAAGCAGTAGAGTTCTAATGCTTCTTTAAACGCGCTATCGCTTCTCATTTCTACGTGTCTTGATACGATGTAATATTTAATGCAACGCAATATGTATATCGCGTTTACGCTGAGGAAGTATGTAAATGCCAGACTTCCTTGCTGCGGAATAGCGTTTCTAGGTGTCTATGTATCGATGCAATAGAGTTCAAATTCATCATTCAACGCGATATCGTTTTTCAGTTCAATGTTTAATGTAAGATGTTATACTCAATTCAACGCGTTACGTTTATCTCGTCTACACTTCAAAGGAATGTGAACCCTATACCCCCTTGCAGAGGGATATTCTTTTAAGACGCTTCTGCCCATTAGTTTTATGTGTATCCTACACGTCCTTGCAAAGGCATAGTGTTCCTAGATGCACAAAGTGTCAACGCAATAGAGATTTAAAATGTTCAAGATTATGTAAATTACACTATTACACTTTTTTAATCCATGTAGCGTTTCTGTTCATTGTAACTTGCAAATAGTCTTAAGAATATAACGCAATGTAAAAAAGTTTGGAAACAAAGTAGGCTGGCCTTAATCTCAGATAAAGGAACCCTGGAACTGCTGGGTATCGTGGTTACCGGCCTGCTGTGTCAAGGGACATGTCATTCTTTTTTGATGTTCTAAACGAGAACAATTCAAATAAATCTGGAGTTAACACATTCGAAGAAAAATTTTTCCAGTGAAGAATGCTGTCTGCTGTGCAATAGCAGCTTTACATCCACTTGATATTCTACAGAAAATCTTATGCCATTTTTTAACTATGAAACCTACTATGTGGTATTTCTGCAACTGCTACAGAAATTTAAATACGTCAAAATTGCAGCACGCAGGTGTGTAAATATCACTTCATGATCTCATTTCATTTTGGCAGTTATGCTTGTATATAAGCAAGCATCCAGGCATAAAGCTTGATAATCTTTCAACTATAAAATAATTATGATACATTAGACTTTTTGCTGGCGTTGATCTATTTTATAATTTTCGGAACCTGTGGAAATGTTGAATATGAATAGCTATGTTCATTTTATTATAAATGTATGAGTAAAGTTCAATCTACATAAATAAATATTTTCATACGTAATCTATTTAATTTTTATCATTTAGGGTTACGAAATATATTACAAAAATATATAAAAATATATTTTACTCCAGTTTTTTAAATATTTTAAATAATTTATATTATCGTATTAAACTTTTACAAAAAGTAACAAAACTTTTATAAGTAGGAATAATTTTTCCTTAATTAGTTAATATGTCGGTTCTTTTTAATAAAACGGTATTTAATTTTTCAAAGTAAGTTTCGACTTTAAATTGACCATTAATTTCACTAATTTCATGCTTTTCGTAGATCACCGCTAATTTTCAACTTTCCCACTACAGCTTTGTCGATGCAAGTTTTAATTCTCCGAAAGATATATAATATTATTTTATTAGTAAAATTATTTTGCATTTCCAATTAAGTTGAACGTAAAAGATATATTTTTTTTTATGAGAAAGCATTGCGAGAAAATTTTGAGAATCCATTTTTAATGTTGTACCTAGTGGTTGACTAGGTTCTCCTCTCCCTGTCGCATCTTTCTACCATTTTTAAGATGTAAAAACCGTGTACCAGCTTCGTCACTATTAAAATTTACGAAATTTACATATTGTAAATTTTTGCAAAAGTGATGTTAATTAACTCTTGAATTATGGTTGCTCGGACAATTAATCAGACTGATCTATGATGTGCTGTAATGTACGAGTTCTAATAAATTTTTTTTTAACATAATGAACAATATAGTATTTGTGCTTACAGTCTTGTCAACAAACTCGCTGTTTAAATTAGTTTGGTTGACGATTGATATTTGCATGATCTTTTCCTCTGATTTATCTGTATAATTTGTTTGTTCTTTTCAATTGTCATATGTAATTATCCAAATCTATCTGTTCCAAATTCTCCTCTAGGAAGGAATCAGGCAACAATTTATCTTATCAATAATATTTACATTCTATAGAATAAATTGATTTGTTTACTAAAATATATATTATACATTCATGTATTAATTGTAAACCTTTAGTTAATTATTCACACCTGGATTATATGCATAATGGGTAAAATCAGACATTCCTTCAGTTTTTTAATATTGTCTCATCGATTAAAGACTAATTAGTAACAGATTTACTGTCTTTGCAAAACAAAAGCGTACTTTGCATCACACATTATTTTTAGCTTCCCACTATAATTTTGCGATTCTGAACCGACGAACATCTCTATTGCAGCCATATGTATACCTGAAACAACGCGTGCGTAAGGCAATCTCAAATTGAGAGAATTATTTTTCTTAACAATGAAATTAGAAATATATATAAGTTACTGTAGTCTTTGACAAGAGTGCATTCACAGCAATACCATCATTTCCATATTCATCGGTCCTTCCAAGAGCACACATTAACATTCCAAACTTGGATATTATATAATCGACACGAGTTTGAAACCATATTCGTTTAATTTTTACACTTAGTGATGGGCTGATATTTACTATATGAGGATTTGTGCCTCTCTTTAAACATGGTAAGGATACTTTGGATCTGAAAATAAGTATAGTGTCATATTAGAGAATTTTATTTCTGCAACTAAGACAGAACTTTTGTACTTATATTAGAAATGGTCCTCCAAAATTGATATTATTCACCAGGATATAATTTTTCATACCTATGGATTCTATGCCTGGTTAAAGAAATAGCGCTAGCATTATTAACCCTTTCAGCACTGAGTTGCGTAGCAAATGGTTTTGTGAGAACCTATATGTGGCACCCGTTGTTGCCAGACCGGTGAAGTCATCTCTGTGAAAACTGCTCAAGCTGTTCGCAATTCTGTTTCAGCACAGATTGAAGAGATGGCGAAACAAGTCAATACATGCCTACGGATGGATGTTCCCATTAACAATAACTTATAAGTTACCGATGGATGGTGCTGCTGGTGGTCGGTTACTCACAATCGACCGACGGGTGGTGCTGCTTGTGCTTAATGATCCATAAATTGTCGACGACTGGTGTTACCAACAGCCGATAGCGCATGCTTACACAAACAGCTGGTGCAACAAATAGTAGGTAACTCAAGACTTATCAAAGACTGGTGTAACTTACGACTGGTCGGTAACTTACGATATATCGACAGTAGGTAATGACTGCGGTCGATAACTTATGATATAATAACGGCTGGTATTGCCAATAGTCGGGAATTCGAGAACTATCGAAGAATGGCATTGCCAGCTATCGGTAATCCATCTCTTACTTGGCTTAACTTAATCTAACATCCTGTAAACTTAATTTAAACCAAGCTAACCTCAGTTGCACCTAATGTGACTTACCCTGCCTGCACTCAAATCTAACTCAACCTAACACAATCTAACATTACCTTCCTTAAACATAAACAAATCGAACCTACTCTTTCTTAAATCTAACTCAACATAACTGAGCAATCTACAAAGATTCCCAAACATATTTCAATCTAACCTAACCTAGCGTAACCTAACTAAATCTAACACAATCACACTTCCATCTCAGGACGGAAGCAGCCTCCGCAACATTCCCAGGGAAGAGGCTATGCAGTAAGACAGTCCGCAGTTACGGAGTGGCAGAAATCCGCTCCGATTGAACGTTTATTCACGTAATATAATATAATAATTGGCGGATTCAATCGCAGTGGCTCCGCAATGAATACAGGAACGCCTTCGGCTAAATGAAAACAAATAGTCCGAAAAGAAAAAAACTTTACTAACAAATCGAACGGAAATCAGATATTTCGACGCATATCCAATATACAACTAAACCGTAATTCGAAGAATACAAAGAATAAGTGGAAATATTCTCCAATATGTGACATATACAAAACAGCGGATGCAAGGGAAAACACTCAATCTCGGAGTAGCGACACCGGGGCGCCATCATGAAGTAATCGTACGACGCCGGATCCGGGATGGCGCAGAGAGGAAATGTGGAAGATAGAGAACATAAAATGACAACAACGTACCTAAAGAGAAAGAAAAAGAAGATCTGTGGAAACATTGCATTTATCAAGAGGAAATCCTACAAATCAATACAATATCAAACCTATCCTACAATATCAAACAACAGATTATATACCATACCGTCAGGGCAAGGTACAATGAAATAGACGATATCGCGAGAGAAAATAAAAATATCGAGAAACTTAAAAAGAAAATAATACTTTAGACTGAACGAATCAATATCATTAATTTCGGCAAGCTTAATGGAAAACGCGACTACGAATCGGTTAGAGTATAAGATAGATGCTGGTCGCGGATCAAGTGGCCCCGCGTTCCTTAGGGCAGGCAGTAGGATGGTGGGGGGGGGGGGGGGGGGCTACAACCCCCCTAACCTCCACGAAAGGTGCTGCTAGCTCGCGATTCGGAATCAGTCCCATCGGGTTCTGGCAGAAAATTAATTGTTGGGCAAGCAGTTCGGAGTTCCTTGTTGATGACACCAAAGGATAGGAAAATATAAAGGAGAAAAAGAAAGCCGCCTCGGAAGACACAGGCACGAAAGGAAAAGCATCAGGAGCCGAAGTAAGGGAACCAAAAAGAAAGGGCAGGATAATGAAAAAGCTACCGATAAGAATAACGTCCTTACTTTCAAATAGAAGAATAAGCAGCCACACATCAGACGTAATGATAGATATGAGCGAGGATACGACGAAGGTAATGACATATTAGAAAACGTTAATGGGAAACATCAGGCATATAAAAAAAAACTGAGATCGGACACTTGATCGAACTAGTGGCGAACGGTACAGAGAAAAATGAAGCAACTAAAGGAACAGAAAGCATTCGAGGACATGCAGTAGAATGAGGAGAAGCAGGAAAAACGACAGAAATACGAAAAGATGACGCAAGGAAATCGAGAGCGGGCGATGTAATCCTAGAATTTAACAAGAAAACAGGTATAGAGAACATAATAAAGGAGATAAAAGGAACTCTAGAAAAACAATTCGAAGAAAAACGTACGAGTGCGAGTATAATGCTCCAACTAAGGGACATATACCCGTTAGGTGACCAGAGAAGAAATGAAGGAGTAAATGAAACGAACACTGAAAATAATCGTAGTAAAGGATAGCGGTATAAACGTCAAGTTGCTGAAACAAACGTGGAGGGGCTACCGAGTCGCGTTAGCTGAATTTGGACAGGAATACAGTAAAGAGCTGGAAAAGGTCAAACGACTCAGAATGTCGTTTGTGCTACCGAGAATAGAGAGATGCTTCAAATGCCATAATGTGGGACATATCGGCAGAAATTGCGAAGAAGTCAAAGATAATAAGGGAATCTGCAGGAAATGCGGATCTCAGATTTATACGGTGATCGGTTGTATCGCGAATAAACCGAAATGTATCATCTGCAGCGAGGAAGGAAGAAGGAATCCATACATCAGTCACGTTACCGGAGCTTTAATTGTCCGGCCTACAGAAAGGCGTCGATAGAAAAGAAAGAGAAACGAATATAGAATTGAAAGTCCTACAAATCTATCTGAACAGATGCCGAATCTCGCGAAATATCATGCAGCAAATGCGAATGATTCAAGGGACAGACGTGGTAATAATATCGGAATCACACAGGAGAGAGGAATACTGACTGCAAGACGAGAACGGTGACGCTGCGATATGGATAACCGGTGTTAATCGAAAATGTTTCATATATAGCACCACATATTCCTCGACCGGAATCGTTCATGCAATGGTCGAAGGAACAAAATCTATAAGCTGCTACTTCTCGCTTAACAGGAACGGAAAGAAATCGAAGAATATATAAACCAAGCTGAGGATAACATGGAAAAGGGAGAGAAAGCAAACAGAATAATAATCGTGGGTGACCTGAACGAAAAATCGGTACTCTGGGGTAGTAAGACGAACAACCATAGAGAGGAAAAGATCATCAAAATGGCTCTAAGAAACGATCTAATCATGACCAATCCGAAAGAAGGCTACACATACTTTAAGAACCGAAACAAATAAAAAATAGATATAACGTTGACAGGAGGTTGCATATACGCTAAGTTGAGTATAGCAGAAGTGTTTGAGATATTTTCAGCGTTGAACCATCAATACGTACTACATACCTTCTAAAGTACGAATTACAAGAATAACGAAGAGGGATTTGCAAGCCTCGATGGAAAGAAAGCGAACTCGAACGATGAAAATAAATGATCGACTTATATAATATATAGATATTTATTTTTATTTAGAGGGAATGATCTATATTTAAGTAACTAAAATATATGATAAATGTAATTATATTAACCAATTTCAAATATTTAATTAAAACATCATGAAATGATATGAAATTAGATAGGATTTTAGATATAATGGAGTATCTTAAGGAGATATTGTATTCAGAATTAACTAAAATATAAAATATGTATTAATATTTATACCAGTTTGAAACATTTACTTGACAAATCATGAAAGCATATGGTCCAGCGAGTGGGAGATTAACGGATCGTTGCGAGGAGCATGCGGTCCAGCGAGTGTGGACTCGCGTATCATGGTGGGACTAGCGGCGCGCCTTTCGCTTTTAACTTATGAAATTGTATAATGAAGTAAGTATAGCATGAACTTACAATTGCGTGTGTGCGGTTCGTGTCTTGCACTCATAACGTGTGTAACTTGGATTTATGAATTCTTATATGTAGCAATACATTAGTCCGCATATAGTATATATATGTATGTAAGAGGCTTAAAAGTAGAATAAAGGTTCTGGTAAAGTCGGCTCCCTGAATTGGAAGAGTCCCCATTGAGGTGATGGGCTGCGACTGCGCCTTTTAGCAGAACGAAATCACTGGTGCAAGATAGTCAAGGGTGTTCGTCGTTAGTCCGAACACAGATATACTCGACAGTGGGAGTGAGACAGTAGTCCTCGCCGGTGAGATTGAATCAGCGATGCCTGGTGTGTACGAGCCATGTATACCGGTCGGTCAGTTCGAGTAACACAGCGGTACTTAGTGTGTGTGAGCGCATGCAGGTGTGCGCGCGCGAACGCTGCGATTGCTGGCGCTGTATGCGAGCACGGCAGGTTCCCTGAATCCAGGGGTCGATGATGGAAGTGCGAGAAGGCTCATGTGTAGAATGGGTGGCAGGAGTTTCGCATGACAGTAGAAGCGCTATCCGATTGCACGAAATTGTAGAACTCACATTCCTTTCAAGAGCAGATGCAGATAAGTATAATGCAATGCATAGAACATTACAAATAACTTACCTTGAAATGTTCAACTGAGATTGGCACTCGCGTTGCATAAAGCATTAGAACTCTCATGCATTGGCACCCAGACATTATGAAATACCATCACATTTCATGCAACATTAGGATTCATGGGATTCGTAAGTATCGAAGAAATAGAGTTCTAACGATTCATGTATCACGATGACACATTTCAATCCAACGTTTCAAAGTAAGTAAGTAGTAATGCCCTATGCAATGCAATATACTCATCTGCTACTCCTCTTTAGAAGAATTAGATTACGAATATTTCATGCAACGCGATGTCGCATCATATTTCAATGCCGCATGATAAGATGTAATAAAAATGCAACACGATACGTATATCTCATCTACACTACTAAAGAATGTAAATGCCGCACATCCTCGCTAGGGAACAGCGCTTCTAGATGTCTACGTTACGAAGCAATAGAGTTCTAATGCTTCATAAAATGCGATATCGCAGCTCATATCTCGATACGTAGACATCTAGAAACGCTATTCCATCGCAATGTAGTGTGGGATTTACATTCTTTTGAAGTGTATACGAGATATACATAACGCGTTGCATTGATATTACATCTTATCATGACACATAGATATGAGGCGCGATATCGCGTTTGATGAATCATTAGAACTACATTGCTTAGATACGTAGACATCTAGGAACGCTACACAGTTGCAAGGAAGTGTGGAATTTTCATACTTTTGAAGTGCTGACTAGGTGAACATAACGCTTTGCATTTAGTATTACCACTTATCATGAGACATAGAACATAGATGCGTTCTTGCGTTTAATGAAGCAATAGAACTCTATTGCTTCGATGCGTAAGCATCTAGAAACGCTAATCCGTAGCAAGAAAGTGTGGAATTTACATTCTTTTGATATGTAGATCGGATATGCATAAGCTGTTGATTTGCATATTTCATCTCATCATGAACTACCGAAATTAGATGCGATATCGCGTTCTCTGAAGGATTAGAACTCTATTACTTCGAAGCGTAGACAACTATAAGCGCTATTCCATTGCAAGGAAGTGGGAGGTTTACAATCTCTAGAAGTATTGATGAGATTTTCATAACGCGTTGCATTGCATATTACATCTTATCATAAAACATATAAATGAAATGCGATATCGTGTGTTATGATGCATCAGAACTCGATTGCCTCGAAGAAATCTAGGGACATGTAGAGACGTTATACCGTAGCAAGGAAGTATGGGGTTTACATTCCTTTGAGGAGTTGGCGAGATAACATATCGCGCTGCATTGAAATGCACGTTATCATGCAATATACAAATGAGTTGCGATATCGCGCTTTATGAAGAATTAGAACTAAATTGCTTCGATATGTAGACATTTAGATGCGCTATTCTGAAGCAAGCAAGTGTGACGTTTACATTCTTTTGATGTGTTGACGAGATATACGTAACGCGATGCTTTGTATATTACTTCGTAGCATGAGACAACGAAATGAGATGCGATATCGCGGTTTTTGAAGAATTAAAACTGTAATGCTTCGATACGTAGACATCTAGAAACGCTATTCCGTGGCAAGGTATTCTGGCATTTATATTCTTTTGAATTGTAGTCGAGATATTCATAACGCGTTGCAGTGATATTACATCTTATCATGAAACATAGAAATGGGAAGCGTTATCGCTTTTTATGATGCACTAGAACTCAACTGCTTCGATGCCTAGACATGTGGAATCGCTATTCCATCGCAAGGAAGTGTGGGATTTACATCCTCTTTAAGTGTTAACTAGATATACAAAACTCTTTGCATTGAATATTACATCTTCTCAGGAGACATAGAAATGACATGTAATATCGTATTTTATAAAGCATTAGAACACTACTGTTTCAATATGTAACATCTAGAACGCTATTCCGTCGCAAAGTCGTGTGGGCTTTACATTCTTTTGAAATGTTGACATGATATTGTCTGCCCTACATCAGGTCGTTGATCGGGCGTGCTTCCTCACGCAGAGGGGTATACGCAAACGGAATCTACCATCTACCTCCTTATTACACCCACCTTACTGAATCGGGTGATGGAGAAATCCATATGTGCCGCGGCGCCTTTCCCGCGGGTGAGTCCTTCAGCGCTACTCCGTCGGAGGGGACGATTCCCAACTGGCGGAGTACTCACGGGGAACCTCGGGGAGGCGAACTCACTACGTGTACGCGAACACGCTAACTCAACCCTTTTTGAATTAGGATGGCTCAGTTTGGCTAAATATATAGATGATCCAGACTGCCAGCCTCAGTCTTATTCAATTTTGCTGTATGAATGTGGCTCGGACTAGTTTGGGCAAATTGATAGATGCATCAAACCCCCAAGCCGCAGTATTGTTCAATAACCCCAGAGCCCCGTTAGCCGCCGGGCAAGCCCGATGCCCAGGTTCCACCACAAGGTAGTGGGAATGGGTACTTCCTGGATACCCAGGTTCTGGAACCCGAGTTGACAAGATATTTATTGTCTGCCCTACACCAGGACGGTGATCAGGCGTGCTTCCTCACCCAGACGGGTATACGCGACGGAATCGAGCCTCTACCTCCCAGGGTATTCCCACCTCACTGAAACGGGCGATGGAAAAATCCAGATGTGCCGGGGCGCCTTTCCCACCGGGCGAGTCCTTCAGCTACTCCGTCGGAGAGGACGAATCCTAACCGCCGGAGCACCCACGGGGAACCTCGGGGAGGCGAACTCGCTACGTGTACGCGAACACGCTCACTCTGACCCTTTTTGAATTATTAAGCATCAGTTTGGCCATCAGTTTGGCCAAATTTATAGATGCTCCAGACTGCCTGCTCAGTCTATTCAATTTTGCTTTACGAAAAGGATTCGAACTATTTTGGGCAATCGTTGATGCACCAAACCTCCGAGTCTTAAATTAATTCGATTGGATATTGTAGCCCCAGAGCCCCGTTAGCCACCGGGCAAGCCCGGCGCCCAGGTTCCACCGCGGGGAGGTGGGGATGGGTACATCCTGGACACCCAGGTTCTGGAACCCGAGTTGACAAGATATACATAACGCGTTGCATTGATATTACTGTGACGTCCGTCGAACCTTACGGTACCTCCTTCACCTCCCGGCACAGCCGCGCACACCGCCGGCCGCCATTGCAGAGACGAGCATAGCGACACACGGTAATACAGACCGATCGCCGTGCTAAGGCAGCCACCCTCGCACCAAGGAGTTGGACCATACGATCGTGTCACGACGCGTACCTGTCGGATAGCTGGTGCACGAACGAGCCACAGCCTCCGCAAGAGGACCATTCCGCGTACTACGATGAGTCGCCCGCCGCTACGCACCCGTATCCGAACTTTACATACTGTTATAATTAAAATTAAGCAAATCCCCGAATTTAAGCACACTACACTCGATGAACATACATGATACAGCACACACAAGCTAGCATAAGACATCTCAAGTGTAATCCTAGTTTTAAGAGCATATTTAACCGAAGTACGAAATAAGCAAAGCGGACGAGCGAGAGCCCGACGCTCGTAGCTCACGCCGAACGCGTGCGCCCCACCCCGACCATCCATTCCACTCCGCGGGCCGAGCATCCGCTCCACTCTGGCGCCCCGCGACTCGCGCGCCACACGATTCGAGGAGGTCGCGGGTCCGCGAGCTGAAAGTGCAGTTTGAGTCATCCGCTCCAAGTGTGCGGTCCTCTCTCAATTCTAATTCAAACCAAGTTCGAGTCATCCGCTCCAAGCGTGCAGACTTCTCGCAATTTTAATTCAAACCAAGTTCGAGTCATCCGCTCCAAGTGAGCGGACCTCTCTCAATTTTAATTCAAACCAAGTTCGAGTCATCCGCTCCAAGCGAGCGGACCTCTCTCAATTCTATTCTCTAATTCAAACCGATTTCGACTATAACAACTCAAACTCTAATTCAACTCAAGTTCCTAATTCTAACTCTTATTATATGCTAAAATCATCGAATCCTAGTACTTAGTCAACTTTAGCATAGGGAAGTAACAGTGTAAGCTTAGTTTTTTTAGAAAATACTTTATATTACTAGCACTTACAATTCTCATTATTCAAAACATTCCTTGTCATACTACTATTATAAATTCATTTCTTGCGCAGTCTTCCACGGGATCACGCGTCTTCGAGATGATTTACGAGCTCAGACCTTTAGTCATACTCGGTAATCGACCAGTTAGAGCGGACCACTGCTTAGCTGCATCAACCCACATCGAGACTAGAGCAAAGACACACGACGACTTTCCATATTCCTGGACCGGTAAACTAGAGCGGACCACCGCTCAGTGGACACGTATCTGGACGTTTGGAATCCGACTCAAATGCGCCGTTCCGGCACATCCAAACGAAATCGCCGCGCGGGAAGGACATACTTCTTACGCTCACTGGTGCGTAAATACAATGGAGCAACCGTCGACTCGTGCATATATCACTGCACCGTCTCTTCTTTCGCTGCACACTGGCCCGACAGCCATCCCGCACTGCCGCTTCCATCGCCGACACGCACTGGAGAGCAGCCTATCTAGGTACTCGTTCCGCTGACGATTCCGCCTCACAGCCCGAACGTAGGGACCATACCCGTGGACAATCCGGACAGACGACGATACCTGCAACAAGAATATTCAATATTATCAGCTATCAAGACTCCAAAGGTAAGTCAAAATTTCTTCTCCTCGTCCGTGCCTTTCGAACCGCGTCTCGCGAGCAAAAAGAACCCGGACTTCAACGGAATTGTGCGAGCCGAACCGATTGAGGCTGCGTGCCTCTCCAGACAACGGTTAGTTATCCGCGACCCGAGACGCGACATTACATCTTGTCATGAAACAGAAACGAGATGCGATATCGCGTTACATGAACCATTAGAACACTATTGATTCGATATGTAGACATCTAGAAGCTCCATCTCATAGTAAGGAAGTGCGGGCTTTACATTCATGTGATGTGTAGAGGAGATATACATAACGCGTTGCATTGAATATTACATCTTATGAGGCATAGAAATGCCATGCGATATAGCGCTTCCTAATGCATTAGAACTCTATTGCTTCGATACGTAGACATCTGGAAACGCTATTTCCTATTACGGAAGTGTGGCATTTACGTTCATTTGAAGTGTAGGCGAGGTTTACATAACACTTCGCAATGAATATTATATCTTATCATGAAACATAGAAATGAGTTGCGAGATCGCGTTTCAAGAAGCATTAGATCTATATTGCTTCGATACGTATACATCTGCAAACGCTATTTCCTAGCAAGGAATTGTCGCATTTACATTCATTTGAAGTGTATGCGAAGTATACACGACACTCAGCAATGAATAGTATATCTTGTCAGGAAACATAGAAATGAGATGCGATTTCGCGTACTGAGAAGCATTAGAACTGTATTGCTTCGATACATACACATCTGGAAACGCTATTTCCTAACAAGGAAGTGTCGCATTTACTTTCTTTTGAAGTGAATACGATGTATACATAACACTTCACAATGAATATTATATCTTATCATGAAACATGGAAATGAGATGCGACATCGCGTTTGGAGAATCATTAGAACCCTATTGCACTGATACGTAAACATCTGTAAACGCTATTTCCTAGCAAGGAAGTGTTGCATTTACATTCTTTTGAAGTGTATACGAAGTGTACATAACACTGCACGATGAATATTATATCTTATCATGAAACTCAGAAATGAGATGCGACATCGCGATTTAAGATGCATTAGAACTATATTGCTTCGATACGTAGAGATCTGGGAACGCTATTTCCTAGCACGGAAGTGTCGCATTTACATTCTTTTGAAGTGAATACAAGGTATACATAACACTGCACATTGAGTATTATATCTTATCATGAAACATAGAAATGAGATGCGATATCTCGTTTTAAGGAAGCATTAGAACTCTATTGCTTCGATACGGAGACATCTGCAAACGCTATTTCATAGCAAGGCTGTGTCGCATATACATTCTTTTGAAGTAAATGCGAGGCTTTCATGACACTTCGCAATGTATATCATATCTTATCGTGAAACATAGGAATGAGATGCGACATCTCGTTTTAAGAAGCATTTGAACCCTGTTGTTTCGATACGTAGACATCTGCAAACGCTATTTCCTAGCAAGGAAGTGTCGCATTTACATTCTTTTGAGGTGAACACGAGGTATTCATAACACAGCACAGTGAATATTATATCTTATCATGAAACATAGAAATGAGAAGCGATATGGCGATTTAAGAAGCATTAGATCCCTATTGCTTCGATACGTAGACATCTGCAAACGCTACTTCCTAGCAAGGAAGTGTCGCATTTGCATTCTTTTGAAAGGAATGCGAAGTATACATGACATTTCGCAATGAATATTATATCTTATCATGAAACGTAGATATGAGATGCGATATGACGGTTTAAGAAGCATTAGAAAACTATTGCTTCGATACGTAGACATTTGCAAACGCTATTTCCTAGCAAGGAAGTGTCGCATTTACATTCTGATGAAGTTAATACGAGGGATACATAACACTAGACAATGAATATTATACCGTATCATGAAACATAGAAATGAGTTGCGATATCGCGTTTTGGGAAGCATTAGAACTCTGTTGCTTCGATACGTAGACATCTGCCATCGCCATGTCCTAGCAAGGAAGTGTCGCATTTACATTCTTATGAAGCGAATACGAGGTATACATGACACTTCGCAATGAATATTATATTTTATAATGAGACATAGAAATGACATGCTATATCGCGTTTTGAGAAGCATTAGAACTCTATTGCTACGATACGTAGATATCTGCAAACACTATTTCCTAGTAAGGAAGTGTCGCATTTACATTCAATTGAAGTGAATACTAGGTATACGTAACACTGCACAATGAATATATCTCATCATGAAACACAGAAATGAGATGCGATATCGCGTTTTAAGATGCATTAGAACTCTATGGCTTCGATACACAGACATCTGCAAACGCTATTTCCTAGCAAGGAAGTGTCGCATTTACATTCTTTTGAATTGAAATCGAGGTATACATGACACTTCGCAATAAATATTATATCTTATAATTAAACATAGAAATGATATGCGATATCGCGTTTTAAGATGCATTAGAAGTCTACTGCTATGATACGTAGGCATCTGCAAACGCTTTTTCCTAGCAAGGAAGTGTCGCATTTACATTCTTTTGAAGTGAATGCGAGGTATAAATAGCACTCCACAATGAATATTATATCTTATCATGAAACATAGGAATGAAATGTGATATCGCGATTTAAGATGCAATAGGACACTATTGCTTCGATACGTAGACATCTGCAAGCGCTACTTCGTAGCACGGAAGTGTCGCACTTATATTCTTTTGAAGTGAATACGAGGTATACATGACACTTCGCAATGAATATTATATCTTATAATGAAACATTGGAATGAGATGCGATATCCCGTTTTAAGAAGCATTAGAACTCTATTGCTTCGATACGTAGTGTCACGTCCGGCGAAACTATTTTCCGTTGCTCCGGAGGCTTTACGACATGAGCCTATTTTTCGGTAATTCGGTCCGCGGGAACGCGTTAAGACCGGGTCCGACAATTTCGGCTGACGCGGTACTAGCGAAAACACTCGCGATAGTAAGGGAATGACCCTACCTTTCGATGATTTCTCTCTCGATCTGTACGTACAAACGGCGTCGAGGATCGTTCGCTGGGATCGTAGCGGAGCTCGGTCGATTGGCTGCTACGGAAATCTCGATCAGTCGCCAGCGAAGAGGAGGACGGCAGTCGGAATTCAGCGGTGATGCAGAGGCTCCAGCGGTAATTGTAGCAGCTTCGGCTGCGAAAGTGGCAGAATCGGCGTGATGCGTCGTGGTGTCTGGATCGGAAACGTTGACGGTCGCTTCGGAAAGCGGCGGCTGGGCTGGTGCGAAGGCAGGTCGCTGGTATACAAGGATTCTCGGAAGGTCCTCCAAATATTCACGCACAAGTGATCGTAAGAAATTCTTCCTACCCGCACGTCGCGTTCTTCGCAATCCGGAAGCACGATTCATTCACCAGGTTTTTCTGTTCTTTAGACTAAGATCTGAAGGATAAGCGGCGGTCCGCTCTATCTCAACGTCACCAAGCCGATTTCTATACTCCTTCAAGGTGATGAAGAGCAACCCCAGTTGTATGGAAGAACCCGTGGAAGAATTCGTAGTTAAATGTAATGTTAAAAGTAGAACTAGTATCATAAACACTTGATAAAATTAAAGGATATGGAAATAGTAGACTTGGTAAAAGAACTTGTACTTGAATATAGTAAAAATAAAAAATAAAATATATTCTAAGTTTAAAGTATGCAAGAATTGGAATTATTCTAAGACTAAGACTAAGTTAAAATGGAAATAGAAACGCGATGCCTGAACCCCACATTGCGGCGGCTAATGATCTAGAACTAGAGGTTTCGACTAATCGGTAGGAGATCTCGAGTCAGAGTGTCGCTCTGGAGACGCGTCCCGGACCTCCTTGGTTCGCGAGGCCCTACGGCCGCGGACGCTTGTGGTAGGGTGATAGCGGTCCCGCGAGTGTGGGACTCGCGTCTCGTGGCGGGGAGCTCGCGGTCCAGCGAGTGGGGACTCGCGGCTCGTGGTGGGGCTAGCGGCGCATGTCGCTAGCCGGACGCATCTTACGCGTTTGACTTATGAGCTAATACAATATGGACTTAGAATTATGTGTGTGTTGTTTGTGTCTTACATTCGTGTCGGGTATAACTTAGATCTAGGAATTCTTATATAAAGATATATGCGTCATGATATAGTATGTATGTACTAGCTTAGAAGTAATATACAGGTTCTAGCAGATCCTGTTCCCGGAAATGCAAAAGTCCCCATTCAGGTGATGGGCTGCGGCTACGTCTTCCTGCAGGACGGAATCCTCGGCGCGAGGGAGATAGGGCTGCCTGTCTTTGGTGCGGGCGTGACAGGTATACTCGGCGGTGCCAGTGAGACAATGGTGCCTGGTGGGAGCGAGACAGGTATACTCGGCGGTGCGAGTGAGGCAGCTGAACTTGGTGAGCGCGTGCAGGTATGCGCGCGCGAACACTTCCAGTTGCTGGTTCTGAAGACGAGTTTGGCTGGTTGCATGCGTCCAGGGGTTGATGCTGGGGGATGCGAGGAGGTTGATGGGTGGCAAGCGGTACGCCTGACGTCACATACGTTACATGATAAGATATAATATTCATTGCGAAGCGTAATAATGTAAATGCGACACTTTCTTGTAGGAAAAAGCGTTTCCAGATGCCTACGTATCGAAACAATAGGTTTCTATTGCATCTTAAAGCGAGATGTTGCATCCTATTTCTATGTTCCATGATGACATATAATATTCATTGCGAAGTGTCATGTGTACCTCGCATACACTTCAAATGAATGTGAATGCGACAGTTCCTTGCTAGGAAATAGCGTTTGCAGATATCTACGTATCGAAGCAATAGAGTTCTAAAGCATCTTAAATCGCGATATCGCTTCTCATTACCATGTATCATTATAATGTATAATATTCATTGTGGAGTGTTATGTATACCTCGTATTCACTTCAAAAGAATGTAAATGCGACACTTCCTTGCTTTGAAATAGCGTTTGCTGATGTCTACGTATCGAAGCAATAGGTTTCTACAGCTTGCTAATTCACGATACCGCATCCCGTATCTTTGTTTCATGATAATATATACTATTCATTGCGAAGAGTCATGTATACCTCGCATACACTTCAAGTGAATGTGAATGCGACAGTTCCTTGCTAGGAAATAGTGTTTGCAGATATCTACGTATCGAGGCAATAGAGTTCTAAAGCTTCTTAAATCGCGATATAGCATCTCATTTCTATGTTTCGGAATAAGATATAATATTCATTGTGCAGTGTTATGAATGCCTCGTATTCACTTCAAAAGAATGTAAACGCGACACTACTTTGCTTGGAAGTAGCGTTTGCAGATGTCTACGTATCGGAGCAATAGTTTTCTAAAGCTTCTTAAATCGTCATATTGCATCTTATATCTACGTTTCCTGATAAGATGTAATATTCAATGCGAAGTGTCATGTATACCGCGTATTCCTTTCAAAAGAATGTAAATGCGACACTTCCTTGCTAGGAAGTACCGTTTGCAGATGTCTACGTATCGAACCAATAGACTTCTAATGCTTCTTAAATCGCCATATCGCATCTCATTTCTGTGTTTCATGATAAGATATAATATTCATTGTGCAGTGTTATGTACATCTCGTCTATACTTCAAATGAATGTAAAAGCGACACTTCCTTGCTAGGAACCAGCGCTTGCAGATGTCTACGTATCGAAGCAATAGAGTTCCAAAGCTTGCTAATTCGCGATATCGCTACTCATTACTGTGTTTCATGATAATATATAATATTCATTGCGATGTGTCATGTATACCTCGCATACACTTCAAGTGAATGTGAATGCGACAGTTCCTTGCTAGGAAATAGTGTTTGCAGATATCTACGTATCGAGGCAATAGAGTTCTAAAGCTTCTTAAATCGCGATATAGCATCTCATTTCTATGTTTCTGAATAAGATATAATATTCATTGTGCAGTGTTATGAATGCGTCGTATTCACTTCAAAAGAATGTAAACGCGACACTACTTTGCTTGGAAATAGCGTTTGCAGATGTCTACGTATCGGAGCAATAGTTTTCTAAAGCTTCTTAAATCGCCATATTGCATCTTATATCTACGTTTCCTGATAAGATGTAATATTCAATGCGTAGTGTCATGTATACCGCGTAATCCTTTCAAAAGAATGTAAATGCGACACTTCCTTGCTAGGAAGTAGCGTTTGCAGATGTCTACGTATCGTAGCTTTAGAGGTCTAACGCTTCTCCAAACGCAATACCGCTACTCATTACTATGTTTCATGATAATATATAATATTCATTGTGGAGTGTTATGTGTACCTCGTATTCACTTCAAAAGAATGTGAATGCGACACTTCCTTGCTTTGAAATAGCGTTTGCAGATGTCTACGTATCGAAGCAATAGATTTCTAAATCTTGCTAATTCGCGATATCGAATCTCATATCTATGATTCATGATAATTTATAATATTCATTGCGAAGTGTCAATTATTCCTCGCATACAATTCCAATGAATGTGAAAGCGACAGTTCCTTGCTAGGAAATAGCGTTTGCAAATATGTACGTATCGAAGCAATAGAGTTCTAAAGCTTCTTAAATCGCGTTATCGCTTCTCATTACCATGTTTCAATATAATATATAATATTCATTGTGGAGTGTTATGTATACCTTGTATTCACTTCCAAAGAATGTAAATGCGACACTTCCTTGCTAGGAAGTAGCGATTGCAGATGTCTACGTATCGAAGCAATAGGGATCTAATGATTCTTAAATCGCCATATCGCTTCTCATTTCTACGTTTCGTGATAATATATAATATTCACTGCGAAGTGTCACGTATACCTCGCATACACTTCAAATGAATGTGAATGCGACAGTTCCTTGCTAGGAAATAGCGTTTGCAGATATCTACGTATCGAAGCAATAGAGTTCTAAAGCATCTTAAATCGCGATATCGCTTCTCATTACCATGTTTCATTATAATGTATAATATTCATTGTGGAGTGTTATGTATACCTCGTATTCACTTCAAAAGAATGTAAATGCGACACTTCCTTGCTAGGAAGTAGCTATTGCAGATGTCTACGTATCGAAGCAATAGGGATCTAATGCTTCTTAAATCGCCATATCGCTTCTCATTTCTACGTTTCATGATAATATATAATATTCACTGCGAAGTGTCATGTATACCTCGCATACACTTCAAATGAACGTAAATGCGACACTGCCTTTTTAGGAAATAGCGTTTGCAGATGTCTACGTATCGAAGCAATAGTGTTCTAATGCTTCTTAAATCGCGATATCGCATCTCATTTCTATGTTTCATGATAAGATATAATATTCATTGTGCAGTGTTATGTATACCTCGTATTCACTTCAAAAGAATGTAAATGCGACACTTCCTTGCTTTGAAGTAGCGTTTGCAGCTGTCTGCATATCGAAGCAATAGTGTTCTGATGCTTCTTAAATCGCCATATTACATCTCATTTCTATGTTTCATGATAAGATATTATATTCATTGTGGAGTGCTATTTGTACCTCGTATTCACTTCAAAAGAATGTAAAAGCGACACTTCCTTGCCAGGAAATAGCGTTTGCAGATGTCTACGTATCGAAGAAGTAGACATCTAACGCTTCATAAATCGCCATATCGCATCTCATTTCTATGTTTCATGATAAGACATAATATTCATTGTGCAGTGTTATGTATACCTCGTATTCCTTTCATAAGAATGTAAATGCGACACTTCCTTGCTAGGAATTAGCGTTTGCAGATGTCTACGTATCGAAGCATTAGATTTCCAAATCTTGCTAATTCGCGATATCGAATCTCATATCTATGTTTCATGATAATTTATAATATTCATTGCGAAGTGTCATGTATACCGCGTATTCCTTTCAAAAGAATGTAAATGCGACACTTCCTTGCTAGGTAGTAGGGTTTGCAGATGTCTACGTATCGAACCAATAGACTTCTAATGCTTCTTAAATCGCCATATCGCATCTCATTTCTGTGTTTCATGATAAGATATAATATTCATTGTGCAGTGTTATGAATACCTCGTATTCCTTTCAAAAGAATGTAAATGCGACACTTCCTTGCTAGGAAATAGCGTTTGCAGATGTCTACGTATCGAAGCAATAGAGTTCTAAAGCATCTTAAATCGCGATATCGCTTCTCATTACGATGTTTCATTATAATATATAATATTCATTGTGGAGTGTTATGTATACCTCGTATTCACTTCAAAAGAATGTAAATGCGACACTTCCTTGCTAGGGAGTAGTGATTGCAGATATCTATGTATCGAAGCAATAGAGTTCTAAAGCTTCTTAAATCGCGATATCGCTTTTCATTACCATGTTTCATTATAATATATAATATTCATTGTGGAGTGTTATGTATACCTCGTATTTACTTCAAAAGAATGTAAATGCGACACTTTCCTTGCTCGGAAGTAGCGACTGCAGATGTCTACGTATCGAAGCAATAGGGATCTAGTGCATCTTAAATCGCCAAATCGCATCTCATTTCTACGTTTCATGATAATATATAATATTCACTGCGAAGTGTCATGTGTACCTCGCATACACTTCAAATGAATGTGAATGCGACAGTTCCTTGCTAGGAAATAGCGTTTGCAGATATCTACGTATCGAAGCAATAGAGTTCTAAAGCTTCTTAAATCGCGATATAGCATCTCATTTCTATGTTTCGGAATAAGATATAATATTCATTGTGCAGTGTCATGAATGCCTCGTATTCACTTCAAAAGAATGTAAACGCGACACTACTTTGCTTGGAAATAGCGTTCGCAGATGTCTACGTATCGGAGCAATAGTTTTCTAAAGCTCCTTAAATCGTCATATTGCATCTTATATCTGCGTTTCCTGATAAGATGTAATATTCATTGCGAAGTGTCATGTATACCGCGTATTCCTTTCAAAAGAATGTAAATGCGACACTTCCTTGCTAGGTAGTAGGGTTTGCAGATGTCTACGTATCGAACCAATAGACTTCTAATGCTTCTTAAATCGCCATATCGCATCTCATTTCTGTGTTTCATGATAAGATATAATATTCATTGTGCAGTGTTATGTACATCTCGTCCATACCTCAAATGAATGTAAAAGTGACACTTCCTTGCTAGGAAATAGCGCTTGCAGATGTCTACGTATCGAAGCAATAGATTTCCAAAGCTTGCTAATTCGCGATATCGCTACTCATTACTGTGTTTGATGATAATATATAATATTCATTGCGAACTGCCATGTATACCTCGCATACACTTCAAAAGAATGTAAACGCGACACTTCCTTGCCAGGAAATAGCGTTTGCAGATGTCTACGTATCGTAGCATTAGAGTTCTAATGCTTCTCAAAACGCGATACCGCTACTCATTACTATGTTTCATGATAATATATAATATTCATTGTGGAGTGTTATGTGTACCTCGTATTCACTTCAAAAGAATGTAAATGCGACACTTCCTTGCTTTGAAATAGCGTTTGCCGTTGACTGCGTATCGAAGCAGTAGAGTTCTAATGCTTCTTAAATCATCATATTACATCTCATTTCTATGTTTCATGATAAGATATTATATTCATTGTGGAGTGCTATTTATACCTCGTATTCACTTCAAACGAATGTAAACGCGACACTTCCTTGCCAGGAAATAGCGTTTGCAGATGTCCACCTATCGAAGAAATAGACATTTAACGCTTCATAAATCGCCATATCGCATTTCATTTCTATGTTTCATGATAAGACATAATATTCATTGTGCAGTGTTATGTATACCTCGTATTCACTTCAAAAGAATGTAACTGCGACACTTCCTTGCTAGGCAATAGCGTTTGCAGATATCCACGTATCGAAGCAATAGAGTTCTAATGCTTCTTAAATCGTCATATCGCATCTCATTTGTATGTTTCATGATAAGATATAATACTCGTTGCGAAGTGTTATGAATACCTCGTATTCCTTTCAAAAGAATGTAAATGCGACACTTCCTTGCTAGGAAATAGCGTTTGCAGATGTCTACGTATCGAAGCAATAGAGTTCTAAAGCATCTTAAATCGCGATATCGCTTCTCATTACGATGTTTCATTATAATATATAATATTCATTGTGGAGTGTTATGTATACCTCGTATTCACTTCAAAAGAATGTAAATGCGACACTTCCTTGCTAGGGAGTAGCGATTGCAGATATCTATGTATCGTAGCAATAGAGTTCTAAAGCTTCTTAAATGGCGATATCGCTTTTCATTACCATGTTTCATTATAATATATAATATTCATTGTGGAGTGTTATGTATACCTCGTATTTACTTCAAAAGAATGTAAATGCGACACTTTCCTTGCTCGGAAGTAGCGACTGCAGATGTCTACGTATCGAAGCAATAGGGATCTAGTGCATCTTAAATCGCCAAGTCGCATCTCATTTCTACGTTTCATGATAATATATAATATTCACTGCGAAGTGTCATGTATACCTCGCATTCATTTCAAAAGAATGTAAAAGCAACACTTCCTTGTTAGGAAGTAGCGTTTGCAGATGTCTACGTATCGAAGCAATTGGGATCTAATGCTTCTTAAATCTTCATATCGCTTCTCATTTCTATGTTTCATGATAATATATAATATTCACTGCGAAGTGTCATGTATACATCGTATACACATCAAATGAATGTAAATGCGACACTTACTTGGTAGGAAATAGCGTTTGCAGATGTCTACGTATCGAAGCAATAGAGTTCCAATGCTTCTTAAATCGTCATATTGCTACTCATTACTATGTTTCATGATAACATATAATATTCATTGTGGAGTGTTATGTGTACCTCGTATTAACTTCAAAAGAATGTTAATGCGACACTTCCTTGCATTGAAACAGTGTTTTCAGATGTCTGCGTATCGAAGCAATGGAGTTCTAATGCTTCTGAAATCGCCATATTACATCTAATTTCTATGTTTCATGATAAGCTATTATATTCATTGTGGAGTGCTATTTATACCTCGTATTCACTTCAAAAGAATGTTAACGCGACACTTCCCTGCCAGGAAATAGCGTTTGCAGATGTCTACGTATCGAAGAAATAGATATTTAACTCTTCATAAATCGCCATATCGCACCTCATTTCTATGTTTCATGATAAGACATAATGTTCATTGTGCAGTGTTATGCATACCTCGCATTCATTTCAAAAGAATGTAAAAGCAACACTTCCTTGTTAGGAAGTAGCGTTTGCAGATATCCACGTATCGAAGCAATAGAGTTCTAATGCTTCTCAAATCGTCATATCGCATCTCATTTGTATGTTTCATGATAAGATATAATACTCGTTGCGAAGTGTTATGAATACCTCGTATTCCTTTCAAAAGAATGTAAAAGCGACACTTCCTTGCTAGGAAATAGCGTTTGCAGATGTCTACGTATCGAAGCAATAGAGTTCTAAAGCATCTTAAATCGCGATATCGCTTCTCATTACGATGTTTCATTATAATATATAATATTCATTGTGGAGTGTTATGTATACCTCGTATTCACTTCAAAAGAATGTAAATGCGACACTTCCTTGCTAGGGAGTAGCGATTGCAGATATCTATGTATCGAAGCAATAGAGTTCTAAAGCTTCTTAAATCGCGATATCGCTTTTCATTACCATGTTTCATTATAATATATAATATTCATTGTGGAGTGTTATGTATACCTCGTATTTACTTCAAAAGAATGTAAGTGCGACACTTTCCTTGCTCGGAAGTAGCGATTGCAGATGTCTACGTATCGAAGCAGTAGGGATCTATTGCATCTTAAATCGCCAAATCGCATCTCATTTCTACGTTTCATGATAATATATAATATTCACTGCGAAGTGTCATGTATACCTCGCATTCATTTCAAAAGAATGTAAAAGCAACACTTCCTTGTTAGGAAGTAGCGTTTGCAGATGTCTACGTATCGAAGCAATTGGGATCTAATGCTTCTTAAATCGCCATATCGCTTCTCATTTCTATGTTTCATGATAATACATAATATTCACTGCGAAGTGTCATGTATACATCACATACACTTCAAATGAATGTAAATGCGACACTTACTTGCTAGGAAATAGCGTTTGCAGATGTCTACGTATCGAAGCAATAGAGTTCTAATGCTTCTTAAATCGTCATATCGCTACTCATTACTATGTTTCATGATAATATATAATATTCATTGTGGAGTGTTATGTGTACCTCGTATTAACTTCAAAAGAATGTTAATGCGACACTTCCTTGCTTTGAAACAGTGTTTTCAGATGTCTGCGTATCGCAGCAATGGAGTTCTAATGCTTCTGAAATCGCCATATTACATCTCATTTCTATGTTTCATGATAAGATATTATATTCATTGTGGAGTGCTATTTATACCTCGTATTCACTTCAAAAGAATGTCAACGCGACACTTCCCTGCCAGGAAATAGCGTTTGCAGATGTCTACGTATCGAAGAAATAGATATTTAACTCTTCATAAATCGCCATATCGCACCTCATTTCTATGTTTCATGATAAGACATAATGTTCATTGTGCAGTGTTATGTATACCTCGTATTCACCTCACAAGAATGTAACTGCGACACTTCCTTGCTAGGAAATAGCGTTTGCAGATATCCACGTAACGAAGCAATAGAGCTCTAATGCTTCTTAAATCGTTATATCGCATCTCATTTGTATGTTTCATGATAAGATATAATACTCGTTGCGAAGTGTTATGTATACCTCGTATTCCTTTCAAAAGAATGTAAATGCGACACTTCCTTGCTAGGAAATAGTGTTTGTAGATGTCTACGTATCGAAGCAATAGGTTTCGAAATCTTGCTAAATCGCGATATCGAATCTCATATCTATGTTTCATGATAATTTATAATATTCATTGCGAAGTGTCATGTATACCTCGCATACACTTCAAATGAATGTGAATGCGACGTTCCTTGCTAGGAAATAGCGTTTGCAGATGTCTACGTATCGAAGCAATAGTGTTCTAATGCTTCTTAAATCGCGATATCGCATCTCATTTCTATGTTTCATGATAAGATATAATATTCATTGTGCAGTGTTATGTATACCTCGTATTCACTTCAAAAGAATGTAAGCGCGACACTTCCTTGCCAGGAAATAGCATTTGCAGGTGTCTACGTACCGAGGCAATAGTTTTCTAATGCTTCTTAAATCGGCATATCGCATCTCATATCTACGTTTCATGATAAGATATAATATTCATTGCGAAGTGTCATGTATACCCCGTATGCCTCTCATAAGAATGTAAATGCGACAGTTCCTTGCTAGGAAATAGTGTTTGCAGATATCTACGTATCGAAGCAATTGGGATCTAATGCTTCGTAAATCGCCATATCGCACCTCATTTCCATGTTACACATTAAGATATAATATTCATTGTGTAGTGTTATGTATACCTCGTATTCACTTCAAAAGAATGTAAGCGCGACACTTCCTTGCCAGGAAATAGCGTTTGCAGATGTCTACGTATCGTAGCATTAGAGTTCTAATGCTTCTCAAAACGCGATATCGCTACTCATTACTATGTTTCATGATAATATATAATATTCATTGTGGAGTGTTATGTATACTACGGATTCACTTCAAAGGAATGTAAATGCGACACTTCCTTGCTTTGAAATAGCGTTTGCAGATGTCTGCGTATCGAAGCAATAGAGTTCTAGTGCTTCTTAAATCACCATCTTACATCTCATTTCTATGTTTCATGATAAGATATTATATTCATTGCGGAGTGTTATGTATACCTCGTATTCAATTCAAAAGAATGTAAATGCGACACTTCCTTGCTAGGAAGTAGCGTTTGCAGATGTCTACGTATCGATGCAATAGATTTCTAAAGCTTTCTAATTCACGATATCGCATCTCATATCTATGTTTCATGATAATATATAATATTCACTGCGAAATGTCATGTATACCTCGCATACTCTTCAAATGAATGTGAATGCGACAGTTCCTTGCTAGGAAACAGTGTTTGCAGATATCTACGTATCGAGGCAATAGAGTTCTAAAGCCTCTTAAATCGCCATATCGGTACTCATTACTATGTTTCATGATAACATATAATATTCATTGTGGAGTGTTATGTATACCTGGTATTCACTTCAATAGAATGTAAATGCGACACTTCCTTGCTAGGAAATAGCGTTTACAGATATATCTGTATCGAAGCTATAAAGTTCTAATGCTTCTTAAAACGTGGTATTGCATCTCATTTCTATGTATCATGATGAGATATAATATTCATTGTGGAGTGTTATGTGTTCCTCGCACTCACCTTAAATGAATGTACATGCGACACTTCCTTGCTAGGAAATAGCGTTTGCATATGTGAACGTATCGTAGCAATAGAGTTCTAATGCTTCTTAAAACGGGATATCGCATCACATTTCTATTTTTCATGATAAGATATAATATTCATAGCGAAGTGTCATGTATACATCATATTCTCTTCAAATGAATGTAAATGCGACACTTCCTTGCTATTAAATAGCGTTTGCAGATGTCTACGTATCGTAGCAATAGTGTTCCAATGCTTCTTAAAACGCGATACGGTATCTCATTCTTATGTTTCATGATAAGATATAATATTCATTGCGAAGTTTCACTTTTACCTCGCATACACTTCAAATGAAAGTACATGCGGCACTTCCTTGCTAGGAAATTGCGATTCCAGATGTCTACGTATCGGTGCAATAGAATTCTAGTGATTCTTTGAACGAGATAGCGCATCTCATTTCTATGATTCATGATAAGATATAATATTCGTTGCGAAGTGTCATGTATACCTCGTACTAACTTCAAAAGAATGTAAATGCGACACTACCTTGCTAGGAAATTGCGCTTGCAGATGTCTACGTATCGAAGTAATACAGTTCTAATGCGTCTTAAGTCGCGATGTGCTTCCCGTTTCTACGTATCATGATAAGAAATAATATCCATTGCGAATAGTTATGTATACCTCGTATTCATTTCAAAGGAATGTAAGTGCGACACTTCCCTGCTAATAAATAGCGTTTGCAGATGTCTACGTAACGTAGCAGTAGAATTCTAATGCTTCTCAAAACGCGATATCGCATCTCATTTCAATGTTTCATGATAAGATATATTATTCATTGCGACGTGACATGTAGACATCGTATTCACTTCAAAAGATTGTAAATGCGACAATTCCATGCGAGGAAATAGCGTTTGCAGATGTCTACGTATCGTAGCAGTAGAATTCTAATGCTTCTTAAACCGCCATATCGCATCTTATTTCTATGTTTCATGGTAAGATATAATAATCATTGCTAAGTGTCATGTATACCTCGTATTCACTTCAAAAGAATGTAAATGCGACACTTCCTTGCTAGGAAATAGCGTTTGCAGATGTCTACGAATCGAAGCAATAGAGTTCTAAGGCTTGCTAATTCGCGATATCGCATCTCATTTCTATGTTTCATGATAATATATAATATTCATTGCGAAGTGTTATGTATACCTCGCATACACTTCAAATGAATGTAAATGCGGCACTTCCTTGCTAGGAAATAGCGTTTGCAGATATCTAGTATCGAAGCAATGGATTTCTAAAGCATCTTAAATCGCGATATCGCATCTCATTTCTATGTTTCATGATAAGATATATTATTCATTGTGCAGTGTTATGAATACCTCGTATTCACTTCAAAAGAATGTAAATGCGACACTTCCTTGCTTGGAAATAGCGTTTGCAGATGTCTACGCGTCGAAGCAATATTTTTCTAATGCTTCTTAAATCGTCATATCGCATCTCATATCTACGTTTCACGATAAGATATAGTATTCACTGCGAAGTGTTATGTATACCTCGTATTCCTTTCAAAAGAATGAAAATGCGACGCTTCTTTGCTAGGAAGTAGCGATTGCAGATGTCTACGTATCGAAGCAATAGGGATCTAGTGCTTCTTAAATCGCCATATCGCTTCTCATTTCTACGTTTCATGATAATATATAATATTCACTGCGAAGTGTCATGTATACCTCGCATACACTTCAAATGAACGTAAATGCGACACTTTCTTGCTAGGAAATAGCGTTTGCAGATGTCTACGTATCGAAGCAATAGTGTTCTAATGCTTCTTAAATCGCGATATCGCATCTCATTTCTATGTTTCATGATAAGATATAATATTCATTGTGCAGGGTTATGTATACCTCGTATTCACTTCAAAAGATTGTAAATGCGACACTTCCTTGCTAGGAAGTAGCGTTTGCAGATGTCTACGTATCGAAGCAATAGAGTACTAATGCTTCTTAAATCATCATACCGTATCTCATTTCTATGTTTCATGATAAGATATAATATTCACTGCGAAGTGTCATGTATACCTCGTATTTCTTTCAAAAGAATGTAAATGCGACACTTCCTTGCTAGAAGGTACCGTTTGCAGATGTCTTCGTATCGAACCAATAGACTACAAATGCTTCTTAAATCGCCATATCGCATCTCATTTCTGTGTTTCATGATAAGATATAATATTCATTGTGCAGTGTTATGTATATCTCGTCTATACTTCTAATGAATGTAAATGCGACACTTCCTTGCTAGGAAATAGCGTTTGCAGATGTCTATGTATCGAAGCAATAGTTTTCTAATGCTTCCTAAATCGTGATATCGCATCTCATATCTACGTTTCATGATAAGATATAATATTCATTGCGAAGTGTCATGTATACCTCGTATTCCTTTCAAAAGAATGTAAATGCGACACTTCCTTGCTAGGAAGTAGCGTTTGCAGATGTCTACGTATCGAAGCAATTGGGATCCAATGCTTCTTAAATCGCCAAATCGCTTCTCATTTCTATGTTTCATGATAATATATAATATTCACTGCGAAGTGTCATGTATACATCGCATACACTTCAAATGAATGTAAATGCGACACTTCCTTGCTAGGAAATAGCGTTTGCAGATGTCTTCGTATCGAAGCAATAGACTTCTAATGCTTCTTGAATCGCCATATCGCATCTCATTCCTGTGTTTCATGATAATATATAATATTCATTGTGCAGTGTTATGTATATCTCATCTATACTTCAAATGAATGTAAATGCGACACTTCCCTGCTAGGAAATAGCCTTTGCAGATGTCTACGTACCGAAGCAATAGTTTTCTAATGCTTCTTAAATCTACACATCGCATCTCATATCTACGTTTCATGATAAGATATAATATTCATTGCGAAGTGTCATGTATACCTCGTATTCCTTTCAAAAGAATGTAAATGCGACACTTCCTTGCAAGGAAGTAGCGTTTGCAGATGTCTACGTATCGAAGCAATAGAGTTCTAATGCTTGTTATATCGCCATATCGCATCTCATTTCTATGTTTCATGATAAGATATAATATTCATTGCCTAGTGTCTTGTATACCTCGCATGCGCTTCGAGTGAAAGTAAATGCGACACTTCCTTGCTAGGAAATAGCGTATGCAGATGTCAACGTACCGTAGCATTAGATTTCTAATGCTTCTTAAATCGTCATATCGCATCTTATATCTACATTTCCTGATAAGATAGAATATTCATTACGAAGTGTCATGGATACCTCGTATTGCTTTCAAAAGAATGTAAATGCGACACTTCCTTGCTAGGAAGTAGCGTTTGCAGATGTCTACGCATCGAAGCAATAGTGTTCTAATGCTTCTTAAATCTACACATCGCATCTCATATCTACGTTTCACGATAAGATATAGTATTCACTGCGAAGTGTCATGTATACCTCGTATTCCTTTCAAAACAATGTAAATGCGACACTTCCTTGCTAGGAAGTAGCGATTGCAGATGTCTACGTATCGAAGCAATAAGGATCTAATGCTTCTTAAATCGCCATATCGCTTCCCATTTCTACGCTTCATGATAATATATAATATTCACTGCGAAGTGTCATGTATATCTCGCATATACGTCAAATGAACGTAAATGCGACACTTCCTTGCTAGGAAATAGCGTCTGCAGGTGTCTACGTATCGAAGCAATAGTGTTCTAATGCTCCTTAAATCGCCATATCGCATCTCATTTCTGTGTTTCATGATAAGATGTAATATTCATTGTGCAGTGTTATGTATATCTCGTCTATACTTCAATTGAATGTAAATGCGACACTTCCTTGCTAGGAAATAGCGTTTGCAGATGTCTACGTATAGAGCCAATAAATTTCTAAAGCTTGCTCATTCACGATATCGCATCTCGTATCTATGTTTCATGATAATATATAATATTCATTGCAAAGTGTCATGTATACCTCGCATACACTTCAAATGAATGTGAATGCGACAGTTCCTTGCTAGGAAATAGTGTTTGCAGATATCTACGTATCGAGGCAATAGATTTCTAATGCTTGTCAAAACGCGATATCGCTACTCATTACTATGTTTCATGATAATATATAATATTCATTGTGGAGTGTTATGTATACCTCGTATTCACTTCAAAAGAATGTAAATGCGACACTTCCTTGCTAGGAAATAGCGTTTGCAGATGTCTACGTATCGGGGTAATGGAGTTCTAATGCTTCTCAAAACGCGATATCGCATCTCATTTCTATGTTTCCTGATATGATATAATATCCATTGCGAATTGTCATGTATACCTCGTATTCACTTCAAAAGAATGTAAATGCGACACTTCCTTGCTTGGAAATAGCGTTTGCAGATGTCTACGTATCGGGGTAATGGAGTTTTAATGCTTCTTAAAACGCGATATCGCATCTCATTTCTATGTTTCATGATATGATATAATATCCAATGCGAAGTGTCATGTACACCTCGTATTTACCTCAAAAGGATGTAAATGCGACACTTCCTTGCTAGGAAATAGCGTTTGCAGATGTCTTCGTATCGAACCAATAGTCTTCTAATGCTTCTTAAATCGCCATATCGCATCTCATTTCTGTGTTTCATGATAGTATATAATATTCATTGTGCAGTGTTATGTATATCTCGTCTATACTTCAAATGAATGTAAATGCGACACTTCGTTGCTAGGAAATAGACTTTGCAGATGTCTACGTACCGAAGCAATAGTTTTCTAATGCTTCTTAAATCTACACATCGCATCTCATATCTACGTTTCATGATAAGATATAATATTCATTGCGAAGTGTCATGTATACCTCGTATTCCTTTCAAAAGAATGTAAATGCGACACTTCCTTGCTAGGAAATAGCGTTTGCAGACGTCTACGTATCGGGGTAATGGAGTTCTAATGCTTCTCAAAACGCGATATCGCATCTCATTTCTATGTTTCATGATAAGATATAATATTCGTTGCCTAGTGTCATGTATACCTCGTATTCGCTTCAAAAGAATGTAAATGCGACACTTCCTTGCTTGGAAATAGCGTTTGCAGATGTCTACGTACCGGGGTAATGGAGTTTTAATGCTTCTTAAAACGCGTTATCGCATCTCATTTCTATGTTTCATGATATGATATAATATCCAATGCGAAGTGTCATGTACACCTCGTATTTACCTCAAAAGAATGTAAATGCGACACTTGCATGCTAGGAAATAGCGTTTGCGGGATAACTACGTATCCAAGCAATAGAGTTCTAATACTTCTTAAAACGCGATATCGCATCTCGTTTCTATGTTTCGTGATAAGATATCATATTCATTGTGGACTGTCATGTATACCCCATGTTCACTTCAAAAGAATGTAAATGCGACACTTCCTTGCTAGGAAATAGCGTTCAAAGATGTCTACGTATCGAAGCTCTAGACGTCTAATGCTTCGTAAATCGCCATATCGCACCACATTTCTATGTTTCATAATAAGATATAATATTCATTGTGGTGTGTTATGTATACCTCGTATTCACTTCAAAAGAATGTAAACGCGACACTTCCTTGCCAGGAAATAGCTTTTGCAGATGTCTATGTATCGAAGCAATAGAGTTCTAATACTTCTTAAAACGCGATATCGCATCTCACTTCTATGTTTCATGATAAGATATCATATTTATTGTGGACTGTTATGTATACCTCATGTTCACTTCAAATGAATGTAAACGCGACACTTCCTTGCTAGGAAATAGCGTTTGCAGATGTCTACGTATCGGGGTAATAGATTATTAATGCTTCTTAAATTGCGATACCGCATCTCATTTCTATGTTTCATGATATGACATAATATCCATTGCGAAGTGTCATGTATACCTCGTATTTACTTCAAAAGAATGTAAATGCGACACTTCCTTGCTAGGAAATAGGGCTTGCAGATATCTACGTATCCAAGCAATAGAGTTCTAATGCTTCTTAAAACGCGATATCGTATCTCATTTCTATCTTTCATGATATGATATAATATCCATTGCGAAGTGTCACGTACACCTCGTATTTACTTCAAAAGAATGTAAATGCGACACTTCCTTGCTAGGAAATAGCGCTTGCGGGATAACTACGTATCCAAGCAATAGAGTTCTAATATTTCTTAAAACGCGATATCGCATCTCGTTTCTATGTTTCGTGATAAGATATCATATTCATTGTGAAGTGTCATGTATACCTCGTATTCACTGCAAAAGAATGTAAATGCGACACTTCCTTGCTAGGAAAAAGCGTTTGCAGTTGTCTACGTATCGAAGCAATAGATTTCTAACGCTTCTTAAAGCGCGATATCGCATCCCATTTCTATGTTTCATGATTTGATATAATATTCATTGCGAAGTGTTATGTACTACTCGTATTCACTTGAAAAGTATGTAAGTGCGACACTTCTTTGCTAGGAAGTAGCGTTTACAAATGTCTACGTATCGAAGAAATAGAATTCTAATGCTTCTTAAAACGGGATATCGCATCTCATTTCTATGTTTCATGATAGGATGTAATATTCATAGCGAAGTGTCATGTATACCTCGTATTCATTTCAAAAGAATGTAAATGCGACACTTCCTTGCTAGGAAATAGCGTTTGCAGATGTCTACGTATCGAATCAATAGAGTTCTAATGCTTCTTAAATCGCCATATTACATCTCATTTCCATGTTTCATGATAAAATATAATATTAATTGCGAAGTGTCATGTATACCTCGTAATCACTTCAAAAAGAATGTAAATGCGACACTTCATGGCTAGGAAGTAGCGTTTGCAGATATCTCCGTATCGAAGCAATAGAGTTCTAATGCTTCCTAAAACGCGAAATCACATCTCTTTTCCATGTCTCTTGATAAGATATAATATTCATTGCGAAGTGTCATGTATACCTCGTATTTCTTTCAAAGGAATGTAAATGCGACACTTCCTTGCTAGGAAATAGCGTTTGCAGATGTCTACGTATCGAGGAAATAGAGTTCTAGTGCTTCATACAACGAGATTTCGCATCTCATTTCTATGTTTCATGATAAGATATATTATTCATTGCGAAGTGTCATGTATACCTCGCATAGACTTCAAATGAATATAAATACGTCTCTTCCTTGCTAGGAAATAGGGTTTGCAGATGTCTATGTATCAAAGCAATAGTGTTCTAATGCTTCTTAATTCGCGATATCGCATCTCATTTTTATGTTTCCTGATAAGAAATAATATTCATTGCGAAGTGTCATGTATACCTCGTATTCACTTCAAAATAATGTAAATGCGACTCTTCCTTGCTAGGAAATAGTGTTGGCAGATGTCTACGTATTGAAGCACTAGAGTTCTAATGCTTCTCAAAACGCAATATCGCATCTCATTTCTATGTTTCATGGTGAGATGTAATATTCATTGCGAAGTGTCATGTATACCTCGTCTGCACTTCAAATAAATGTAATAATAATAGAGTTCTAATGCTCCTTAGAACGCGATATAGCCTGCCATTACCATGTTTCATGATAAGATATAATACTCATTGCGATGTGTCTTGTATACCTCGGACACACATAAATGAATGTAAATGCGACACTTCGTTGCTATTAAATAGAGTTTGCAGATGACTACGTATCGCAGCAATAGTGATCTAATGCTTCTTAAAACGAGATGTCGCATCTCATTTCTATGTTTCAGAATTTGGGACAATATTCATTGCGAAGTGCAATGTATAGCTCGCATAAACATCAAATGAATGTAAATACGACACTTCCTTGCTGGGAATTAGCGTTGGCAAATGTCCACGTGTCGAAACAATAGAGTTCTAATGCTTCTTGAATCGCCATATAGCATCTCATTTATATGTTTCATTATAAGATATAATATTCATTGTGCAGTGTTATGTATGCCTCGTATTCACTTCATAAGAATGTAAGTGTGACACTTCCTAGCTAGGAAATAGCGTTTGCAGATATCTTCGTATCGAAGCAAAAGAATTCTATTGCATCTTATAACGGGATATCGCACCCTGTTTCTATGTTTCATGATAAGATATAATATTTGTTGCGAAGTGTCATGTATACCTCGGATTCACTTCAAAGGTATGTAAATGCGACACTTCCTTGCTAGGAAAACGCGTTTGCAGATGTCTACGTATCGTAGCAATAGAATTCTAATGCTTCTTAAAACGGGATATCGCATCTTGTTTCTATGTGTCATGATAAGATATAATATTTTAGTTGCGAAGTGTCATGTATACCTCGTATTCACTTCAAAGGAATGTCAGTGCTTCCTTTCCTTGCTAGGAAAAAGCGTTTGCAGATGTCTAAATATCGTAGCAATAGTGTCCTGATGCTCCTTAATACGCGTTATCGCATCTCACTTCTATGCTTCATTACAAGATATACTATTCATTGCGAAGTGTCATGTATAGCACGCATACCCTTCAATTGAATGTAAATGCGACACTTCCTTGGTAGGAAATAACGTTTGCAGATGTTAACGTATCGATGAAATAGAGATCTAGGAATTCTTAAAACGCGATATCGCATCTCATTTATATGTTTCATGATAAGATATAATAATCACTGCGAAGTGTCATGTATACTCGTATTCGTTTCAAAAGAATGTAAATGCGACACTTCCTTGCTGGGAATTAGCGTTGGCAGATGTCCACGTGTCGAAACAATAGGGATCTAATGCTTCTTAAATCGCCATATCGCTTCTCATTTCTATGTTTCATGACAATATATAATATTCACTGCGAAGTGTCATGCATACCTCGCATACACTTTAAATGAATGTAAATGCGACACTTCCTTGCTAGGATATAGCGATGGCAGATGTCTACGTATCGAAGCAACAGAGTTCCAATGCTTCTTAAAACGAGATACCGTAATCTCATTTCTATGATTTATGATAAGGTATAAGTGTCACGTCGATGTGTCACGTACACCGCGTATTCACTTCAAAAGAATGTAAATGCGACACTTCGTTGCTAGGAAGTAGCGTTTGCAGATGTCTCCTTATCGAAGTAATAGAGTTCTAATGTTTCTTATATCGCGACATCGCATCTCATTTCTACGTTTCGTGATGAGTTATAATATTCATTGTGGAGTGTTATTGTATACTTCGTATTCACTTCAAAAGAATGTAAATGCAACTCTTCCTTCCTAGGAAATATTGTTTGCAAATGTGTACGTATCGAAGCTATAGTGTTCTAATGCTTCTTAAAACGCGAAATCGCTCCTTATTTCTATGTTTTATGATAAGATATAATATTCATTGCGAAGTGTCATGTATAGCCCTTATTCACTTCTAAAGAATGTAAATGCGACAATTCCTTGCTAGGAACTAGCGTTTGCAGATGTCTACGTATCGAAGCAATAGAGTCCTAATGCTTCTTAAAACGCGACATCGCATTTCACTTCTATGTTTCGTGATAAGATATAGTATTCATTGTGGAGTGCCATGTATAGAACGTATTCACTTCAAAAGAATGTGACTGTGACACTTTCTAGCTAGCAAATAGCGTTTGCAGATGTCTAGGAATCGTAGCAATAGTGTTCTAACGCTTCCTAAAATGCGTTATCGCATCTCAATTCTATGTTTCATGATAAGATATAATATTCATTGCGAAGTGTCGTGTATAGAACGTATTCACTTGAAAAGAATGTAACTGCGACACTTCCTTGCTAGGAAATAGCGTTTCCAGGTGTCTACGTATCGAAACAATTGAGTCCTAATGCTTCCTAATACGCGACATGGCATCTCACTTCTATGTTTCGTGATAAGGTATAGTATTCATTGTGGAGTGTTACGTCTACTTCGTATTCATAATAAAAGAATGTAAATGCGACACTACATTGCCATGAGGTAGCGTTTGCAGATGTCTACGTATCGAAGCAATTGAGTCCTAATGCTTTTTAAATCGCGATATCGCATCTCATTTCTATGCTTCATGTTAATGTATAATATTCATTTTGGAGTCCATTGTATACCCCGTATTCACTTCAAAAGAATGTAAATGCGGCACTTCCATGCTAGGAAATAGCGCTTGCAGATGTCGTTTCGAGATGTCTACGTATCGACGCAAAATAGTTCTAAGGCTTCTTAAATCGCGGTATCGCATCTCATTTCTATGTTTCATGATAATATATAATATTCATTGTGCAGTGTTATGTACACCTCGTATTCACTTCAAAAGAAAGTAAATGCGACAATTCCCTGTTAGAAAGTGGCGTTTGCAGATGTCTACGCATCGTAGCAATAGAGTTCTTATGCTTCTCAAAACGAGATGTCGAAACTCATTTCTATGTTTCATCCAAAGATATAATATTAATTGCGAAGTGTTATATATGCCTCGTCTACACTCAAACCAATTTAAATGTGACACTTCGTTTCTACGAAATAGCGTTACCTGATATCTGCGTATCGAAGCAATAGTGTTCAAATGCTTCTTTAATCGCGATATCGCATTTCATTCCTATGTCTCGTGATATGATATAATATTCATTGCGAAGTGTCATCTATACCTCATATTCACTTCGAAAGAATGTAAATGCCACACTTCCTTGCTAGTAAATAGCGTTTCCTGTTGTCTACGTATCGACGCAATACAGGTACTCTGCTTCTTAATACGCGATAGCGCACTTCATATCTATGATTCATGATTAGATATAATATTCAATGCGAAGTGTTATGTATACCTCGCATACACTTCAAACGAATATAAATGCGACACATTCTTGCTAGGAAATAGCGTTTGTAGATTTCTACGTATCGAAGCAGTATAGTTCTAGGGCTTCTTAAACCAAATATCGCATCTCATTTTTATGTTTCGTGATAAGATATAATATTCTTTGCGAAGTGTCATACACACCTCGCATTCACTACAAAAGAATGTAAATGCGGCACTTCCTTGCTAGAAAGTAGCGTTTGTACATGTCTACGTATCGTAGCAATAGGTTTCTAAAGTTTCGCAAACCGCGATATCGCATCTCATTTCTGTGTTTCATGATAAGATATGATATTCGTTGCGAAGTGTTACGTATACTTCGTATTCACTTCAAAAGAATGTAAATGCCAAACTTCCTTGCAAGGAAGTAGCGTTTTCAGATGTCTACGTATGGAAGCAATAGATTTCTAATGCTTCTTAAAACGCGATATCGCATCTCATTTCTTTGTTTCATGATAAGATATAATATTCATTGTGGAGTGTCATGTACACCTCGTATTTACCTCAAAAGAATGTAAATGCGACACTTCCCTCCTAGGAAATAGCGTTTGCAGATGTCTACGTATCGTTGCATTAGAGTTCTAATGCTTCTCAAAACGCGTTATCGCTTCTCATTTCTATGTTTCATGATAATATGTAATAAATTTGCGAAGTGTCATGTGTACCTCGCATACACTTCAAATAAGTGTAAATACGACACTTCCTTGCTAGGAAATAGCGTTTTCAGATGTCTACGTATCGAAGCAATAGAGTTCTAATGCATTTTAAATCGCGATATCGCATCTCATTTCTATGTTTCATGGTAAGATGTAATATTCGTTACGAAGTATCATGTATACCTCGCATACACTTCAAAAGAATGTAAATGCAATACTTCCTTGCTAGGAAATATAGTTTGCAGATGTCTACGTATCGAAGAAATAGAGATCTAATGCTGCTTAAAACGAGAAATCGCATCTCATTTCTATGTTTCATGATAAGATATAATATTCATTGCGAAGTGCCATGTATACCTCGTATTCACTTCAAAAAAATATAAATATGACGCTTCCTTGCTAGGATATAGCTTTTCCAGACGTCTACGTATCAAAGCAATAGAGTTCTAATGCTTCTTAAAACGCGATATCGCATCTGATTTCTATGTTTCATGATAAGACATAATATTCATTGCGAAGTGTCATGTATACCTTGTATTCACTTCAAAAGAATGCAAATGCGACACTTTCTTACTAGGAAATAGCGTTTGCAGATGTCTACGTATCGTAGCAATAGAGTTCTAATGCTTCTTAAAATGCGATATCGCATCTCATTTCAATGTTTCGTGATAAGATATAATATTCATTGTGGAGTGTTATGTCTACATCGTATTCACCTCAAAAGAATGTAAATGCGACACTTTCTTACTAGGAAATAGCGTTTTCTGATGTCTACGTATCGTAGCAACAGGGTTCTAATGCTTCCTAAGACGCGATGTCGCATCTCATTTCTATGTTTCATGATAAGATGTAATATTCATTGCCAAGGGTTATATATACCTCGTATTCACTTCAGATGAATGCAAATGCGACACTTCCATGCTAGGAAATAGCGCTTTCAGATGTCTACGTATCGTAGCAACAGTGTTCTAATGCTTCTTCAAACGCGATATCGCATCTCATTTCTATGCTTCATGGTATGATGAAATATTCATTGCGACGTGTTACGCATTCCGCTTCTACAGTTCAAATAAATGTAAATGCGACACTTCCTTTCCAGGAAGTAGCGTTTGCAGATGTCTACGTGACGAAGCAATAGAGTTCTAATGCTTCAAGAATCGCCATTTCGCATCACATTTCTATGTTTCATGATAAGATATAATATTCATTGTGCAGTGTTATGTATAACTCGTATTCACTTCAAGAGAATATAAATGTGGCACTTCCTTCCTAGGAAATAGCGTTTGCAGATGTCCACGTATCGAAGGAATATTGTTCCAATGCTTCTTGAAACGCGATATCGCATCTCATTTCTATGTCACATGATAAGATACAATATTCCTTGCGACGTGTTATGTATATCTTGTATACACATAAAAAGAATGTAAATGCGACACTTCCGTGCTAGGAAATAATGATTGCAGATGTCTACGTGTCGAAGCAAGAGAGCTCTAATGCTTCATAAATCGCAATATCGCATCTCATTTCTATATTTCATGATAAGATATAATATTCATTGTGCAGTGTTGTGTATACATCGTATTCTCTTCACAAGAATGTAAATGAGACACTTCCTTGCTAGGAAACTACGTTTGCAAATGTCTACGTATCGAAGAAGTATAGATCTAATGCTTCTTAAAACGGGTTACCGCACCTCACTTCTACGTTTCATGACAAGGTATAATATTCATTGTGGAATGTTGTGTATTCCTCGTATTCACTTCAAAGCAATGTAATTGCGACACTGCCTTGTTAGGAAATAGCGTTTGCAGATGTCTAAGTATCGAAGCAATAGAGATCTAATGCTTCTTAAATAGCGATATCGCATACCATATATATGTTTACTGATAAGATATGATATTCATTGCGAACTTTCATGTATACCTCGTATTCACTTCAAAAGAATGAAAAGGCGACACTTCCTTGCTAGGAAATAGCGTTTACAGATGTCCACGTATCGTTGCAATAGAGTTCTAATGCTTCTCTAAACGCGATATCGCATCTCATTCCTATGTTTCATGATAAGATATAAAATTCACTGCGAAGTGTCGCGTACACCTCGCATACGCTACAAATGAACGTAAATGCGACACTTCCTTGCTAGGAAATAGCGTTTGCAGATGTCTACGTATCGGAGCAATAAAGTTCGGGTTCTTCTTAAAACGCGATATCGCATCTCATTTCTATGTATCATGGTAAGATATAATATTCATTGCAAAATGTCACTTATACCTCACATACACTTCAAATTATTGTGAATGCGACGCTTCCTTCCTAGGAAATAGCGGTTGCAGATGTCTACGTATCGAAATAGTAGAGTTCTAATGCTTCTTAAAACGCGATATCGCAACTCATTTCTATGTTTCATGATAGGATATAATATTCATTCACCCCGAAGTCAATACGGGGTGTACATGACACTTCGCAATGAATATTATATCTTATCATGAAACATAGAAATGTGATGCGATATCTCGTTTTAACAAGCATTAGAAATCTATTGCTTCTATACTTAGACATCTGCAAACGCTATCTCCTAGCAAGGAAGTGTCGCACTTACATTCTTTTGAAGTGAATACGAGGTATGCCTAGCACTGTACAATGAATATTATATCTTATCATGAAACATAGAAATGAGATGCGATATCGCGATTTAATAAGCATTGGAACTCTATTGCTTCGATACGTAGACATCTGGAAACGCATTTCCTAGCAAAAAAGTGTGGCATATACATTCTTTTGGCGTGTAGACGAGGTATACATGACACATCGCAATGAATATTATATCTAGACATGAAACATAGAACTGCGAAGCGATATCGCGTTTTAAGAAGCGTTCGAACCCTATTGCTTCGACGCGTAGAGATCTGGAAACGCTATGTCCTAGCGTGAAAGTGTGGCATTTACAATCGGTTGAAGTGCAGACGAGGAATACAAGGAAGTGTTGCATTTACAATCTTTTGAAGTGCAGGCGAGGTATACTTAACACTTCGCAATGAATATTATATCTTAACATGAATCATAGAACTGCGATGCGATATCGCGTTTTAGGAAGCATTACCACTCTACTGCTTCGATACATAGACATCTGGAAACACTATTTTCTAGCAAGGAAGTGTGGCATTTGCATTCTTTTGAAGCGTAGATGAGGTATACATAACACTTCGCAATGAATATTATATCTTATCAGAAAGCACAGTAACGATATGCGATATCGCGTTTTAGGAAGCACTAGATCTCTATTGATTCGATACCCAGGCACCTTGAAACGCTACTTCCTAGCAAGGAAGTGTGGCATTTACACTCTTTTAATATGTGGACGAGGAATACATAACACTTCGCAATGTATATTATATCAAATCATGTATCATAGAATTGAGATGCGATATCGGGCTTTAAGAAGCATTACAACCCTATTGCTTCGACACGTAGACATCTGCAAACGCTATTTCCCAACATGGATGTGTGCCATTTACATTCTATTGAAGTGTACACGAGGTATACATAACACTTCGCAATGAAAATTATATCTTCTCATGTAGCATAGGACTGAGATGCGATACCGCGTTTTAAGAAGAATTACAACTCTATTGCTTCGATACTTAGACACCCGGAAACGCTAATTCTTAACAAGGAAAAGTGGCATTTACATTCTTTTGAAGTGTAGACGAGGTATACATAAAACCTCACAATTAATTTTATATCTTATCATGAAACATACAAATGAGATGCGATATCACATTTTAAGTAGCATTGGATATCTATTGCTTCGACACGAATACACCTGGAAACGCATTTCCTAGCAAGGTACTGTGGCACTTACAATCTTTTGAAGTGCAGACGAGGTATACAAAACACTTCGCATTGAATATTATGACTTATCATGAAACGTGGACATGAGTTGCGATATTGCGTTTCAAGAATCATTAGAACTCTATTGCTTCGATACGTAGACATCTGGAAACGCTATTTCCTAGAAAGGACGTGTGGAATTTACATTGTTTTGATATCTAGATGAGGTATACGTAACACTTCGCAGTGAATATTATATCATATCATGAAACATAGAAATGGGATGCGATACCGCGTTTTAAGTAGCATTAGAAGTTTATTGCTTCGATACGTAGGCATATGGGTGCGCATTTCCTAGCAGGGACATGCGGCTATGTTGAAGTGTAGACGAGGATTACATAACAATTCGCAATGAATATTATATCTCATCATGAAACAAGGAAATCAGATGCGATATCGCATTCTAAGAAGCGCAAGAACTCTATTGCTTCGATACGTAGACATCTGAAAACCCTTTTTCCTAGCAAGGAAGTGTGGCACTTACATTCTGTTGAACTATCGACGAGGTGTACATAACACTTCGCAATGAATATTATATCTTATCATGAATCATAGAAATGAGATGCGATATCGTGTTTTAAGAAGCATGGGATCTCTATTGCTTCGATGAGTATAGATCTGGAATCGCTATTTCCTAGCATGGAATTGCGGCAATTACATTCTTTTGAAATGTTTTCGTGGTATACGTAATACTTCGCAGTAAATACTACATCATATCATGAAACATAGAAATGAGATGCGTTATCGCGTTTCATGAAGCATTAGAACTACATTGCTTTGATACGTAGACATCTGGAAACACTAATTCCTAGCAAGGAAGTGTTGCATTTACACTCTTTTGAAGGGTAGTCGAAGTATACGAAACACTACGCAATGAATATTGTATGATATCATGAAGCATAGAACTGAGATGCGATATCCCGTTTTAAGAAGCATTAGAACTCTTTTGGTTCTAAACGTAGATATCTGGAACCGCTATTTCCTAGGGAGGAAGTGTGGCAGTTACATTCTTTTGAAGTGTGGACGAGGTATACATGACACTTCGCAATGACTATTATATCTTATCATGAAACATAGAAATGAGATACGATATCGCGTTTCAAGAGGTATTAGAACTATATTGCTTCGATACGTAGACATCTGGAAACGCATTTCCTGTAAAAGATGTGACAATCTTTTGAAGTGTAGACCAGATATACGTAACACTTCGCAAAGAATATTATATCTTATCATGAAACCTACATCTGAGATGCGATGTCGCGTTCTAAGAAGCACTAGAATTCTATTGTTTCGATTAATAGGCATCTAGAAACGCTATTTCCTAGCAAGGACGTGTGACATTTACAACTTGTTGTTTGATAGCTTCGTTTAGAAGCTATAGAATTTTAATGCTTAATATAACGCGTTAACGCATCTCAGTTCCATGTCTCATGGTAAGATGTAATTCATTGCGTTTTATGTATATCTCGTCCACACCTGAAAAGAATGTAAATGCCACACTTCCTTCCGACGGAATAGCGTATCTAGGTCTCTACATATCGAAGCAATGGAGTAGTGATTCATAGAGCGCAATATCGCAACACATTTCTGTGTTTGATGGTAAGATATAATATTCATTGCGAGGTGTTATCTATACCTCGTCTACATTTCAAAAGACTGTTAATGCCATACTTCTTTCCTAGGAAGTAGCGTTTCCAGATGTCTACGTATCGAAGCAATAGAGATACAATGCTTCATAAAACGCGATATCGCATCTCATTTTATGTTTCATGTTATGGTATAATATTCATTGCGAAGTGTTATATATACCTCGTCTAGACTTCAAAAGAATGTAAATACCACCCTTCCGTGCATGGAAATAGCGTTTCCAGATGTCTACGTATCGAAGCAATAATCTGATGCTTCTTAAAACGCGGTATCGCATCCCAGTTCTATGTTTCGTGACATGATACAATATTCGTTGCGAAGTGATATGTGCACCTCGTCTACATTTCAAAAGAATGTAAAAGCGACACTTCTATGCTAGAAAATAGCGTTTCCAGATGTATACGTATCGAAGCAGTAGAGTTCTAATGCTTCATAAAACGCGATATCGCATCTCATTTCTATGTCTCACAATAAGATGTTCTATTCAATGCAACAAGTTATGTGTATCTCATCTAGACTTCAAAATAATGTAAATGCCACACTTCCTTGCTTCGGAGTAGCGTTTCCAGATGTCTACGTATCGATGCAATAAATTTCTAATACTTCATGCAGCGCTATATCGCTTCTCATATCTATGTCTCATGTTAAGATGCAACGTCATCGCAAGCGTTACGTATATCTCGTCTGCACTTGAAAATAATGTAAACACCGCACTTGCGTTCTACCGAACAGCGTTTCTGACTGTGTACACATCGAAACAATAACGTTCTAATTCTTCAAAGAACGCGATATCGCATCTCATTTCTATGTCATATGATCAGATGTAATCTCAATGCAACGCGTTATGTATATCTAGTCTACACTTCAAATGAAGGTGGATGCATCACATTCCTTTCTACGGAACAGTATTTCTAGATGTCTACGAATCGAGCCAAAGGAGTTCTAATGCTTCATAGAAAGCGATGTAGCATTTCACATCAAGGGTTGGAAGTATGTATGTAGATTTTAATGATCTATAAATCAGACTATGCTTATCTGCTTCTACACTTGCAAAACAATGTGATACTACACTTCCTCGCAAGAGAATAGCGTTTCTAGATGTCAACGTGTAAAAACAACAGGGTTCTGTTACCTGATTCCGTGCGATGTCGCATCTCATTTCATTGTTCCGCGTTAAGATATAGTATTCAATGCAACGCGCTTTGTGTATCTGCATGCAAAAAGAATATAAATCCCACACTTTCTTCCAACGTGATAGCGTTTCTAGGTATCTACACGTAGAAGCAATAGGGTTCTCTTACTTCAATCAATGCGATGTCGCTACTCATTTCAATGCCGCATGATATGATGTAATATTCAATGCAGCGCGTTACGTTTAACTCTTCAACACTTCTAGAGAATGTTATCCCTACACTCCCTTGCAGGGGGATAGCGTTTTTAGATATCTACTTGTCGAAGCAATAAAGTTCTATTACTTTATTCAGATTGATGTCGCATCTTATTTCAATGCCGCATGTTGAGATGTAATATTCAATGAAACGCGTTACGTTTATCTGCTTCTATACGTCAACAGTATAAAAATCCTACAATATCTTGCCAGGAGGTAGCGTTTATAGATGTGCACGTTTTGAAGCAATAGATTTCTAATGCTATATAAAACGCGATATCGCATTTGATATCAACAGTTCGAAGTATGTAAGTAGATAAAAATGCTCTACACATCTCGTTATGCTTGTCTGCATATACACGTCAAAAGACTGTAATTTCTGCACTTCCTTGCAAGGGAATTGCGTTCTTAGATGTCTACTTTTCGAAGCAATAGAGTTCTATTGCTTCATTCAACACGATGTCGCAAGTCATTTCAATGATTCATGGTAAATTGCAATGTTCTATCCAATATGTTACATTTGTCTGCATCTAGACCTTAGAAGGATGTGAATCCTATACTTACTTGCAACAGAATATCGTTTCCAGATCTCTACGTGTCCAAGCATGACATTTCTAATACTTCACGCAGCGCGATATCGCGTCTCATTTCAACGTTTCAAAGCAAAGAATCTGTAATCATATGTCCATAACATTATACTTAACTATTATAGGTCTTCAATAGAATGTGAACTATATAATTCCATGCAACGGCATGGCGCTCCGTAGTGTCTGTCTGTTAAAGCAATCGAGCTAGAATTCTTCATGCAATGCGCTGGCGCATCCCATTTCATCGTTTCAAAGTAAGAATGCTGTAATCTCTTATGCATAGCTCTATGCTTATCTGCTTTAAAACTTCATAGGAATGTAAATTCTACAACTCCATGCAACAGGATTGCTCTTCGTAGTGTCTACATGTCGAGACAATAGAGTACTAATGCATCATACAATGCCATGACTTATCTCATTTCAACGTTTCGAATTAAGTAAGCTGTAATCTTCTATGAAAAGCATTATAATTATCTGCTCCTACTCTACAAAAGAATGTGAATTCTATGGATCCATGCAACAGAAGGGCAGGCCCTCCACCATCCTACTGCCTGCCCTGATGCGGGCAACGGATTCCCAGGGCCACTCAAACCGCGACCAACATCTATCTTATACTCTAACCGATTCATCGTTATGCGTCTTCCAATAAGCTTGCCGGGATCAGTGATATTGATTCGCTCAATCTAAATTATTATTTTCTTTTTAAGTTTCTCGATTTTTTTTGTTTCTCTCACGATATCGTCTATTTCGTTGTACCTTACCCTTACAGTATGGTATATAATCTGTTGTTTGATATTTCTAGGATTTCTTCTTAATAAATTCAATGCTTCCACATATTTTCTTTCTCTTTCTCTTTAGTTACATTGTTGTTATTTTATGCTTTTCACCTTCCACATTCCCTCTCTACACCATCTCGGAACAGGCGTTATACGATTACTGCAGGATGACGTCCCGGTCTCGTTACACTGCAATCGAGTGTTCTCTCTTGCATCCGTTGATTTATATATGTTATATATTGGAGAATATTTCCTCTTATCCTTTGTATTTTTCGAATGAAAGTACATTGACAGAAGTACGAGCTAGTTCTGCACGCCTATTTGAAACAACATTAAATCACGTTGTTAAACAATAATATATTAAATGTGACTTGGACTTTTAAGTTTGAATTTATAAACATCTAACAGGTAAATATGTTTTTCTTACTATTCATATCATTATACATTCAGTGATTTATTGTGTGCTGTGATTTGATATATTAACTGCTTGATTATATTTTGCAATGAACGTTGCGTACCAAACATTGTTTTTACTCCTGATGGGCGTGGATAGTTCTTCGTTTTATATTCTTATATCGCATTGACTATAAAAGTATATGATATCCTTTTTATGCAGTCATGTATAATTATGTACATACAAATTCGCGATTAAGTAGCTATGTGTTCAAATTCAATTCCGAATAATGCACTAAAAAGCATCCCAGATAACAAACGGCAAGATGGTAGCGACACCATGCCGGCACTATATTGCCACTTCCGAGGAGTGTCAACTGATTCGTAGTCATCTGTGACCGGATTCGTTAACTAAAATGCCAGAACGTGTTACCAGCACGTTCTAGAAAAGTGAATCGCGCAGCACCAGCACCATCGTGACACGCGTATCATCGCTCCATTCATGAATCTCCTCAGCAATGACGCAGGATCACATTTGGCAATGGGGAACCTGTGCTTTCATACAAATTAGAACCGTTAGATGTCAGTAGATGTTCAGCATATGAGTATTGATAGACATTTTGATGGTCGTTTTCCTATATTTATAGTTATTGAGCAAGTCGTATATATTTCTTTCAATCCATCATAGACTATAAATATCATTTATAAAAAAATATTACTTATAAAATAAAAATTCATGCTGTTGCGTCCCTAACTTCGCCTTGTGTAATTTTTGAAATAACATGTTCTCATTGTATTTAATGTAACCCTCAATTGCATGAATTTGTAACAATAAATTGAAGAAAATATATATAAAATAAGTGTATATATTTTTATGACAAAGTAATTATCGACTTTATGGAAAAAATCGCCCTATCGAGCTAGTTTATAGAAAATAATAAAATCGAGTTCTTATATATTTGTTTTGTGCCGATGTATCTATTTTGGAATCGAAATAAATAAATTGCGCAGTTTAGTCATTTTTTATATTTGCTTATAATTTTTATGGAAACAGCTTCCCCATTAGTAAATGTCAGCCTACGCTACGAAATATATAAATCTTTTACTATCCTTCGACCTCTTTACATGTTGAATGAAATGAAATTAGTTCTGCAAGACAAGAAGCCTGAATTTGTTAGATATCTAGGAACATAAGTGGTATCGTACATAGTGGTATCGTAGTTTGCATCTGACTGTTTTGAAAGGCACGCACTTTACTTAACGTTTGCAATGATTCGGTTAGCGAAGTAAAGAAATATTCTACTTTCGAAATTGTTGACTCTTGTAATTCTAAGGTAAATATATTCATCTGTCGACATCGTGAACATTGTTTTTTGGCAAAATTCCAGAGAAACAAATATACTATAAGTAAAATAATAAACATCATAATATCAAATATAACTCTGTTCATCGTTGCCTTGTTGGACACATCCATAACAATATACAGGGTGGGGCAGTAATAATTAGCACCTCAGATATCCACGAAACTATAAGTTTCATAGAAGTTTTTGCTAATATAAAATTGCATAGTACAAAGGGCCCATCCGTTGATGAAAATAGTTTTTTTGTAAGTGGAGTTATGTTGGACATATGAAGGTTTCCTTCATTTTTTAAAATGAATTGGTATGTCCATTCTTCCGTAATACGATAGAACATTTTAAAGCAAGGTTAACGATCTGTAACATGAAGGCATTGAAGGTTACAAAAAGTAAAGAAAGGCGATAATACTCACGGATTTGATAGTAAATGAAACATACGTATTGTAAACAGTGGCGGAAGGCGTAATACTTACTGTTTACTTCATTGTGAATAAACACTTTTCGAAGGGCATTTCAATAGTTTGCAGCATAAGTAAAACATGATAAGATTAGTATTGAAAAATCGGTTCGAATACGTTTGGTTAGGCTGTTCTTTGTGTCGTTCATTTTATAAGTACTGAGCTGCGGATTCCTGAGGACAGCTCACAAAATTGTTGAACTATGGAAGATTATCATTGTGAATTTGAATCAAAAGGTAATTAAATTCCATTAGATAGTAAACAGATCTCAATGTTTCATTTTAGATAGTAAGATTAAATACTCTTTACAAAACTACAAGAATGGATACATACCTTTCTGTTATTATTATTTCATAAAGAATTATAATTGCAATTATATAGTTCATTGCGATAAAAAATATTTCTCAGAAAATTCTACATATTAAATTAAAAAATCAAGTAAAACATTTTTAATAATTACGAATATGAAAAATACTTGAACATTCCAATAGAAAGATGTCTAAGCAGGAGTTAGAAAAGTTAAACATTCAATTTCAATTCCAGAATTCACCTATAAGAGGTAAAATGTTTTGAAAGCTTTAATTACAGTCTTTAATGCAAGCAGTTGGGCAGTATTTCAATTTTTAAGAAAATTGATGAAAGTCAACCATTTTGAAGTGGTCAGAATCTTTGTCGTTTGAGCAATAAGTGAATAACAAATAACTGCATAAATTCCAGGCTTAAAAACTTATGGATTAAATCCAATGCAGACTCGTTTATGAGCGAGTTACTAAATAATAATCCACACTAAGTAATCATTTTAAAACTTAAACGATTACATCTCGCGAACTTTCAAAGATATCAGAAGCGTGAAAAGTATGTGGTTTATCAAAAACTCTTCTAAAAGAACGGACGAAGCCAATAGAAATCTTTGTTGAAGTGAGCAAGTTCTAAAGTTCTAAGTAACGCGATGGCCCTTATCTGCCTATGTTTCATAGCAAGTACGTCCTGAATTTCTATGAAATCCGATGGAATTCCTCATTACTAACGTTTCAAAGTAAGTTCTCAAATTCTCAGTTCTACGTTTAAAACTATGTGTGTTCTATATATCTATGTAAAGTGATGGTTCCTATTAGTTGTGACGGAAACCTATATATAGTAAGTCAGGGAAGCTCGAAGGGGTTAATTATCTAAATGCTTTAAAGTGTAAAACGTACTTTAATCTAAAGCGATCTATCGTTCCAAGGTATCCGCTCACATACAACTTTTCTTGGGCGCCAGCTGCTCAGAAAGTAGCAAAGGGATAGACTACACGACCCCGGGAACCCTGGGGCGAAACAACCCTTGAAACTTCGAAATGCTCCTCCTCTCGACTACGCCTAGCCAAGTACACACACTCAGATCGCGAGATGCTGAAGTCGCGGCATGTTTATTTATGGTCTCGACGTGGGTTTAACTAACAAGGGCTACGGGAAACTACGCAACACGCCGCGAATTACCGGGTATCATAACTCGCTCCACGATATAAGATACAATATACAATATGCGACACAAGAAATGGGACGCGTTAGCGAATAAGCTCTCACGTTGGCTTCTTTAGGTTCCTTGAATTCGCTGGTGGTCCTCGGGTATCCTGGATCCTCCTCTGGGCTCCTTGATGGAGTGGGCTGTAGGCTTCGGTATTGTTCGGGTCCATCGATCAGTGGATTTCGGCGATTTACTCTTCTCGCCCCCTTGGGTGTCCATGGGGGGATCCTCCTGATTATTTGAATTGCGTAGCGCCTCGCGCTCCGCGCTCCCATGGCCCACCAGCAGGGCCGCTGGACTTTTGATTTCTCTTTAGGGGGTTAAGGATGGTTGAGGACCTTCTCACATCTCAGAGCATTATAAAACACAGAAGCAGATAAGCATAATGCGATGCATAGAGCTTTACAACCTTCTAACTTACTTTGAACTGTTTATATGAAATGCGATATTGCGGTGCATGAAGCATGAGAAATTAAATGCTTCGGCACCTGGACATCTAGAAATGCTATCCCCGGGCAAGAAAGTGTAGGGTTCACACTCAATTCATGTGCAGAAGCAGATAAACATAACGCAATGCTATGAATATTACATCTTATGATGAAATATAGAAGTAAGATGAGCAGCCGCGTTTTACGAAGCATTAGAACTCTATTGCTTCTAAACCTTCAGATATAGAAACGATATTCCGTAGCAAGGAAGAGATGCATTTACATTCATTTGAAGTGTAGAGGAGATATACATAACGCGTTGCATTGAAATTACTTCTTATCATGTGACATAGAACTGATATGCGATATCGCGTTTTATAAAGAGTTAGATATCTATTGCTTCGATGCGTAAACATCTAGAAACACTACTCCCTCGCAAGGAAGTGTGGCATTTACATTCTTTTGAAGTGTACACGAGATATACATAACACTTCGTAATGAATATTATATCTTACCATAAAACATAGAAAAGAGCTGCGATATCGCGTTTTAAGAAGCATTACAACACTATTGCTTCGATACGTAGACATCTGGAAACGCTATGTCACAGCCAAGAAGTGTGGCATTCACATTCTATTGAAGTGTATACGAGGTATACATAACACTTCGCAATGATTATTGTACCTTATCATGAAACATAGAAATGAGATGCGATATCGCGCTTGAAGAAGCATCAGACCTCTATTGCTTCGATACGTAGACATCTAGAAACGCTATTTCCTAGCAAGGAAGTGTCGCACCTACATTCATTTGAAATGTATACGAGGTATACGTAACACTTCGCAATGAGTATTATATCTTATCATGAAGCATAGAAATGAGATGCGATCGCGCGATTCAAGAAGCATTAGAACACTGCTGCTTCGATACGTATACATCTGCAAACGCTACTTCCTAGCAAGGGAGTGTCGCACTTACATTCGTTTGAAGTGAATACGAGGTATACATGACACTTCGCAATGAATATTATATCTTGTCATGAAACATTGAAATGAGATGCGACATCGCGATTTAAGAAGCATCAGAACGCTATTGCTTCGACACGTAGACAACTGCAAACGCTACTTCCTAGCAAGTAAGTGTGGCATTTACGTTCTTTTGAAGTGAGTGCGAGGTATACATGACACTTCGCAATGAATATTATACGTTATCATGAAACATAGAAATGGGATGCGATATCCCGTTTTAAGAAGCATTAGAACTCTATTGCTTTGATACGTAGACACCTACAAACTCTAATTCTTAGCAAGGGTGTGTCGCATTTACATGCTTTTGAAGCGAATACGAGGTACGCATGACACTTCGCAATGAATATTATACCTTATCATGAAACATAGAAATGGGTTGCTATATCCCGTTTTAAGAAGCATTAGAACCCTATGGATTCGATACGTAGACATCTGGAAACGGTACTTCCTAGCAAGGAAGTGTTGCAGTTACATTCTTTTGAAGTGAATACGAGGTATGCCCAACACTGCACAATGAATATTATATCTTATCATGAAACATAGAAGTGAGATGCGATAGCGCGATTTAAGAAGCATTAGAACACTGCTGCTTCGATACGTATACATCTGCAAACGCTACTTCCTAACATGGGAGTGTCGCACTTACATTCATTTGAAGCGAATACGAGGTATACATGACACTTCGCAATGAATATTATAACTTATCATGAGACATAGAAATGCGATGCGATATGGCGATATAAGAAGCGCTAGGACGCTATTGCTTCGAAACGTAGACGTCTGCAAACGCTACTTCCTAGCATAGAAGTGTCGCATTTACATTCTTTGGAAGTGAATACGAGGTATACATGACACTTCGCAATGAATATTATATCCTATCATGAAACACAGAAGTGAGATGCGATATCTCGTGTTAAGAAGCATTAAAGCACTATTGCTTCGATACGTAGACATCTGCAAACGCTATTTCCTGACAAGGAAGTGTCGCAATTACATTCATTTGAATTGTACGCGAGGTATACATGGCACTTCGCATCGAATATTATTTCTTATCATGAAACATAAAAGTGAGATGCGATATCGCATTTTAGGAAGCATCAGAACTCTATTGCTACGGTACGTAGATATCTGCAGACGCTATATCCTAGCAAGGAAGTGTCGCATTTACATTCACTTGAAGCGTATGCGAGGTATACATGATACTTCGCAATGAATATTATATCTTATCATGAAACATAGAAATGAGATGCGATATTGCGTTTTGAGAAGCATTAGAACTGTAATGTTACGATACACAGACATCTGCAAGCGCTATTTCCTAGCAAGGGAGTGCCGCATTTACATTCAATTGAAGTGTATGCGAGTTATACATGATACTTCCCAATGAATATTATATCTTATCATGAAACATAGATATGCGATGCGATATGGCGATATAAGAAGCATTAGAACTCTATTGCTTCTATACGTAGACATCTGCCAACGATATTTCCTAGCAAAGAAGTGTCGCATTTACATTCATTTGAAGTGTATGCGAGGTATACGCGACACTTCGCAATGAATATTATATCTTACCATGAAACATAGAATTGACATGCGATATCGCGTTTTGAGAAGCATTAGAACTCTACTGCTACGATGCTTAGACATCTGCAAACGCTACTTCCTAGCAAGGAAGTGTCGCATTTACATTCATTTGAAGTGTATGCGAGGTATACATAATACCTCGCAATGAATATTATATCTTATCATGAAACATAGAAAAGAGATGCGATATCGCGTTTTAAGTAGCATCAGAACACTATTACGACGATAGGTAGACATCTGCAAGCGCTATTTGCTAGCAAGGAAGTGTCGCATCTACATTATTTAGAAGTGAATACGAGGTATACATAACACTCCACAAAGAATATTATATCTTATCATGAATCAATGAAATGAGATGCGATATCACGATTTAAAGAGCATTAGAACTCTATTGCTACGATACATAGACATCTGCAGACGCTATTTCCTAGCAAGGAAATGTCGCATTTACATTCATTTGAAGTGAATGCGAGATATAGATAATACTCAGCAATGAATATTATATCTTATCACGGAACATATAAATGAGATGCGATATCGCGTTTTAAGGGGCATTAGGACTCTATAGCTTCGATACAGAGATATCTGGGAACGTAATTTCATAGAAAGGAATTGTCGCATTTTGTGACGTCAGGCGTACCGCCTGCCACCCATCAACCTCCTCGCACCCCCCCCCCCCAGCATCAACCCCTGGACGCATGCAACCAGTCAAACTCGCCTGCAGAACCAGCAAGTGGAAGTGTTCGCGCGCGCATACCTGCACGCGCTCACCAAGTTCCGCTGCCTCACACGCACCGCCGAGTATACCTGTCTTGCTCCCACCAGGCACCATTGTCTCACTCGCACCGCCGAGTATACCTGTCACGCCCGCACCAAGGACAGGCAGCCCTATCTCCCTCGCGCCGAGGATTCCGTCCTGCAGGAAGACGTAGCCGCAGCCCATCACCTGAATGGGGACTTTTGCAATTCCGGGAACAGGATCTGCTAGAACCTGTATATTACTTCTAAGCTAGTACATACATACTATATCATGACGCATATATCTTTATATAAGAATTCCTAGATCTATGTTACACACGACACGAATGTAAGACACAAACAACACACACATAATTCTAAGTCCATATTGTGTTTGCTCATAAGTTAAACGCGTAAGATGCGTCCGGCCAGCGGCATGCGCCGCTAGCCCCACCACGAGCCGCGAGTCCCCACTCGCTGGACCGCGCGCTCCCCGCCACGAGACGCGAGTCCTCCACTCGCGGTACCGCGATCTCCCTACCACGAGCGTCCGCCACCCTAGAACCACGCGAACCGAGGAGGTCCGAGACGCGTTTCCAGAGCACACACTCTTACTTGAGATCTCATACCGAGGAGTCGAAACCTCTATTTCTAGATCGTTGGCCACCTCAATGTGGGGTTCAGGCATCGTGTTTCTATTTCCATTTTAACTTAGTCTTAGTCTTAGAATAATTCCAGTTCTTGTATACTTTACACCTAGAATATATTTTATTTTTACTTTTACTATATAAAAGTACAATATCTTTTACCAAGTCTACTATTTCCGCATCCATTAATTTTATCAAGTGTTTATAATACTAGTTCTACTTTTAACATTACATTTAACTACGAATTCTTCCACGGGTTCTTCCATACAACTGGGGTTGCTCTTCATCACCTTGAAGGAGTATAGAAAACGGCTTTGTGACGTTGAAATAGAGCGGATCGCCGCTTATCCTTAAGATCTTAGTCGAAAGTACAGAAAAACCTGGTGAATGAATCGTGTTTCCGGTTTGTGAAGAACGCTACGTGCGGGTAGGAAGAATTTCTTACGATCACTTGTGCGTGAATATTTGGAGGACGTTCCGAGAGTCCTCGTATACCAGCGACCTGCCTTCGCACCAGCCCAGCCGCCGATTTCCCAAGCAATCGTCGACGATTCCGATCCAGACTCCACGACGCATCACGCCGATTCTGCCACATTCGCAGCCGAAGCTGCTACTATCACCGCTGGTTCCTCTGCATCATCGCTGAATTCCGACCGCCGTCCTCCTCTTCGCTGACGACTGATCGAGATTTCCGTAGCAGCCAACCGAACGAACTCCGCTACGATCCCAGCGAACGATCCTCGACGCCGTTTCTACGTACAAATCGAGATAGAAGTCATCGAAAGGTAGGGTCATTCCCTTACCATTCTCGAGTGTTTTCTCTAGTGTCGCATCAACCGAAATTGTCGGACCCGGTCTTAACGCGATCCCGCGGACCGAATTACCGAAAAACAGGCTCGTGTCGTAAAGCCTACGGAGCAACGGAAAATAGTTTCGCCGGACGTGACACCTCGTACTCAAATCAAAAGAATGTAAATGCAACACTTCCTTGCTAGGAAATAGCGTTTTCAGATGTCTACGTATCGTAGCAATAGAGATCTAATGCTTTTTAAATCGCGATATCGCATCTCACATCTATGTTTCACCATAAGATATAATATTCATTGCGAAGTGTCATGTAAACCTCTTATTCACTTCAAATGAATGTAAATGCGACACTTCCTTGCTAGGAAATAGCGTTTGCAGATGTCTAGGTATCGAGACAATGGAGATCTAATGCTTCTTAAAACGAGATGTCGAATCCCATGTCTATGTTTCATAATAAGATATAATACTCATTGCGAAGTGTTATGTATACCTCGTATTCACTTCACAAGAATGTAAATGCGACACTTCCTTGCTAGGAAATAACGTTTGCAGATGTCTACGTATCGTAGCAATAGAGTTCTAGTGTTTCTTAAATCGCGATATGGCATCTCACTTCTATGTTTCGAGATAAGACATAATATTCATTGCGAAATGTCATGAATACCTCGTATTCACTTCAAAAGAATGTAAATGCTAAACCTCCTTGCTAGGGAATAGCGTTTGCAGATGTCACTGAATCGAAGCAATAGAGATCTAATGCTTCTAAAAACGCGATATCGCATCTCAATTTCTATGTTTCATGATAAGATGTAATATTCGTTGGGAAGTGTCATGTATGCCACGTATTCACTTCAAAAGAATGGTAGCGCGACACTTCCTTGCTAGGAAATAGCGTTTTCAGATATCTATGAATCGTAGCAATAGAGTTCTAATGTTTCTTAAGACGCGATATCGCTCCTCATTTCTATGTTTCACGATAAGATATAGTATTCATTGCGAAGTGTCATGTATACCTCGTATTCACTCCAAAAGAATGTAAATGCGGCACATCCTTGTTAGGAAATAGCGTCTCCAGATATCTACATCATTTCTGTGTTTCATGAAAAGATATAATATTCATTGCGAAGCGTCATGAATAGCTCGTATTCACTTCAAAAGAATGTAAATGCGACACTTCATGGTTAGGAAGTAGCGTTTGCAGATGTCTACTTATCGGAGCAATAGAGTTCTAATGCTCCTTAAATCGCGATATAGCATCTCATTTCTATGCTTCATGATAAGGTATAATATTCATTGCGCAGTGTCACTTATACCTTGCATACACCTCAAATGAATGTAACTGCGACACTTCCATGCTAGGAAATAGCGTTTGCAGATGTCTACGTATCGGAGCAATAGAGATCTAATACTTCTTAAAACTGGATATCGCATCTCATTTCTATGTTTCATGGTAAGATATAATATTCATTGTGGAGTGTTATGTATACCTCGAATTCACTTCAAAAGAATGTAAATGCGACACTTCCTTACTGGGAAATAGCGTTTGCAGATGTCTACGTATCGTAGCAATAGAGTTCATATGCTTCTTAAAACGAGATATCGCATCTCATTTCTATGTTTCATAATAAGATACAATATTCATTGCGAAGTGTCAAGTATACCACGTATTCACTTCAAAAGAATGTAAATGCGGAACTTCCTTGCTAGGAAGTAGCGTTTCCAGATTTCTGCGTATCGAAACAATAAAGGTCTAATGCTTCTTAAAACGAGATATCGCATCCCAATTCTATTTTTCATGATAAGATATAATATTCAATGCGAAGTGTTATGTATATCTTGTCTACACTTAAAAAGAATGTAAATGCGACACTTCCTTGCTAGGAAGTAGCGTTTGCAGATGCCTACGTATCGAAGCAATAGAGTTCTAATGCTCCGTAAAACGAGATATCGCATCTCATTTCTGTGTTTCATGATAAGATACAATATGCATTGCGAAGTGGTTTGTATTCCTCGTCTACAGTTCAAGTAAATGTAAATGCGACACTTACTTTCTAGGAAATTACGTTTCCACATGTCCACGTATCGAAGCAATAGAGATCTAATGCGTCTCAAAACGCGAAATCGGATCCCATTTCTATGATTCATGATAAGATATAATATTCATTGCGAAGTGTCATGTACTCCTCGTATTTTCTTAAACTGAATGTAAATGCGATACTTCCTTGCTTGGAAATAGCGTTTGCAGATGTCTACGTATCGAAGCAATAGGTTTCTAATGCTTCTCAAAACGAGATATCGCATCTCATTTCTATGTTTCATGATAAGATATAATATTCATTGCGATGTGTCATGTATACCTCGTCTAGACTTCAAAAGAATGTAAATGCCGCATATCCTTGCTACGAAATGCGTTTCCAGATGTCTACGTATCTATGCAATAGATTCCTAATTCTTCATGTTGCGCTATATCGCATCTCATATGAATGTCTCATGTTAAGATGCAACGTCAACTCAAGCGTTACGTATATCTCGTCTGCACTTGAAAATAATGTAAATACCGCACTTGCTTGCTACCGAACAGCGTTTCTAGCTGTGTACGCATCGAAACAATAATGTTCTAATTCTTCAATGAACGCGATATCGCATCTCATTTCTATGTCACATGATCAGATGTAATCTCAATGCAACGCGTTATGTATATCTCGTCTACACTTCAAATGAAAGTGGATGCATCACTTCCTTGCTACGGAACAGTGTTTCTAGATGTCTACAAATCGAGGCATCGGAGTTCTAATGCTTCATAGAACGCGATATAGCATTTCACATCAAGAGTTCGAAGTATGTACTTAGATTTTACTGTAACATAGCTTATCTGCTTCTACACTGCAAATTAATATGATGCTGCACTTCCTCGCAAGAGAATAGTGTTTCTAGATGCCAACATGTAAAAACAACAGGGTTATGTTACCTGATTCCGCTCGATGTCGCATCTCATTTCATTGTTCCGCGTTAAGATATAGTATTCAATGCAACGCGCTTTGTGTATCTGCATACAAAAAGAATATAAATCCCACACTTTCTTCCTACGGGATAACGTTTCTAGATATCTACGCGTAGAAGCAATAGAGATCTCTTACTTTAATGCACTATATCTATCATTATGCTCATCTGCTTCTGCACCCCAAAAGTGTGGTTTCCACACTTCCTGACAAGAGGATAGATTCTAGTTGTAAATGTGTCGAAGCAATAGAGTTCTAACACATCATTCATCGCGATCTCGCATCACATTACAATGTGTAATGTAAGATGTAATATTCAATGCAGCGCGTTACGTTTAACTCTTCAACACTTCTAGCGAATGTGAACCCTACACTCCCTTGCAGGGGGATAGCGTTTTTAGATATCTATTTGTCGAAGCAATAAAGTTCTATTACTTTATTCAGATCGATGTCGCATCTCATTTCAATGCCGCATGTTGAGATGTAATATTCAATGAAATGCGTTACGTTTATCTGCTTCTACACGTCAACAGTATAAAAATCCTACAACATCTTGCCAGGAGGTAGCGTTTCTAGATGTGCACGTATCGAAGCAATAGATTTCTAATGCTATATAAAACGCGATATCGCATTTGATATCAACAGTTCGAAGTATGTAAGTACATAAAAATGCTCTACACATCTCGTTATGCTTGTCTGCATATACACGTCAAAAGACTGTGATTTCTACACTTCCTTGCAAGGGAATTGCGTTCTTAGATGTCTACTTTTCGAAGCAATAGAGTTCTATTGCTTCATTCAACACGATGTCGCAAGTCATTTCAATGATTCATGGTAAATTGCAATGTTCTATGCAATATGTTACATTTGTCTGCATCTAGACCTTAGAAGGATGTGAATCTTATACTTACTTGCAACAGAATATCGTTTCCAGATGTCTACGTGTCCAAGCAAGACATTTCTAATACTTCATGCAGCGCGATGTCGCATCTCATTTCAACGTTTCAAGGCAAAGAATCTGTAATCATATATCCATAACATTATGCTTAACTGTTAGAGGTCTTCAACAGAATGTGAACTATATAATTTCATGCAACGGCATGGCGCTCCGTAGTGTCTGTCTGTTAAAGCAATCGAGCTAGAATTCTCCATGCAATGCGCTGGCGCATCCCATTTCATCGTTTCAAAGTAAGAATGCTGTAATCTCTTATGCATAGCTCTATGCTTATCTGCTTTAAAACTTCATAAGAATGTAAATTCTACAGCTCCATGCAACAGGATTGCCCTTCGTAGTGTCTACATGTCGAGACAATAGAGTACTAATGCATTATACAATGCCATGACTCATCTCATTTCAACGTTTCGAATTAAGTAAGCTGTAATCTTCTATGAAAAGCATTATAATTATCTGCTTCTACTCTACAAAAGAATGTGAATGCTATAGATCCAAGCAACAGGAGGGCAGGCACACCACCATCCTACTGCCTGCCCTGATGCGGGCAAAGGATTCCCAGGGCCACTCAAACCGCGACCAACATCTATCTTATACTCTAACCGATTCATCGTTATGCGTTTTCCATTAAGCTTGCCGGGATCAGTGATATTGATCCGCTCAATCTAAATTATTATTTTCTTTTTAAGTTTCTCGATTTTTTTAGTTTCTCTCACGATATCGTCTATTTCGTTGTACCTTACCCTTACAGTATGGTATATAATCTGTTGTTTGATATTTCTAGGATTTCCTCTTAATAAATGCAATGCTTCCACATATTTTCTTTCTCTTTCTCTTTAGTTACATTGTTGTTATTTTATGCTTTTCATCCTCCACATTCCCTCTCTACACCATCTCGGAACAGGCGTTATACGATTACTGCAGGATGACGCCCCGGTCTCGTTACACCGAGATCGAGTGTTCTCTCTTGCATCCGTTGGTTTATATATGTTATATATTGGAGAATATTTCCTCTTATCCTTTGTATTTTTCGAATCAAATTACATTGACAGAAGTACGAGCTAGTTCTGCACGCCTATTTGAAACAACATTAAATCACCTTGTTAAACAATAATATATTAAATGTGACTTGGTCTTTTAGATTTGAATTTATAAACATCTAACAGGTAAATATGTTTTTCTTACTATTCATATCATTATACATTCAGTGATTTATTGTGTGCTGTGATTTGATATATTAACTGCTTGATTATATTTTACAATGAACTTTGCGTACCAAACATTGTTTTTACTCCTGATGGGAGTGGATAGTTCTTCGTTTTATATTCTTATATCGCATTGATTATAAAAGTATATGATATCCTTGTTATGCAGTCATGTATAATTATGTACATACAAATTCGCGATTAAGTAGCTATGTGTTCAATTTCAATTCCGAATAATGCACTAAAAAGCATCCCAGATAGCAAGCGGCAAGATGGTAGCGACACCATGCCGGCACTATATTGCCACTTCCGAGGAGTGTCAACTGATTCGTAGTCATCTGTGACCGGATTCGTTAACTAAAATGCCAGAACGTGTTACCAGCACGTTCTAGACAAGCGAATCGCGCAGCACCAGCACCATGGTGACACGCGTATCATCGCTCCATTCATGAATCTCCTCAGCAATGACGCAGGATCACATTTGGCAATGGGGAACCTGTGCTTTCATACAAATTAGAACCGTTAGATGTCAGTAGATGTTCAGCATATGAGTATTGATAGACATTTTGATGGTCGTTTTCCTATATTTATAGTTATTGAGCGAGTCGTATATATTTCTTTCAATCCAACATAGACTAAAAATATTATTTATAAAAAAAATATTACTTATAAAATAAAAATTCATGCTGTTGCGTCGCTAACTTCGCCTTGTGTAATTTTTGAAATAACATGCTCTCATCGTATTTAATGTAACCCTCAATTGCATGAATTTGTAACAATAAATTGAAGAAAATATATATAAAATAAGTGTATATATTTTTATGACAAAGTAATTATCGACTTTATGGAAAAAATCGCCCTATCGAGCTAGTTTATAGAAAATAATAAAATCGAGTTCTTATATCTTTGTTTTGTGCCGGTGTATCTATTTTGGAATCAAAATAAATAAATTGCGCAGTTTAGTCATTTTTCATATTTGCTTATAATTTTTATGGAAACAGCATCCCCATTAGTAAATGTCAGCCTACGCCACAACCACGCGTGTAGCTATGGTGAGCAGATAGTGTCATTGTCACGGCCGTGTAGCCCGTGTGCTATATCTCGGTGCTTTAATAGTGCCGTGATACGAATGCCGCCCCAGCATTAACAGTATGCCATTTCGAAAGCTGAGTTGGAGCACTTTGTTAGCACAGTTCTGTCACGGAATTCGTTCCATCCGTTGTCATTGACGTGCCAATCGCTGGCTGTTTGGGATATTGTAGTGCATGAGGCAGACTTGTTCCTTATTATCGTCAAGGAGATGGATTTTCACTCCCCCCTTTTTGAATTTTTTAAATTATTGTTTGGAATTTTTGCCGTTTCTGTATCTCTATGACCGCATTGTGGATTCAACTTATGTACGATCTTTTTGGTCTTCATCTTTTGTTACATGTAATATTATATATGTGATGCACGTTTGTTTTGTAATGCTCCGATTTGTAAGCCTCAGATACTTTTATTCTTTGGTAAAGCAACTTATTCGATTAAAATATATTTATTAGACATAGATATAAACAACTAGAAAAATGTTATTAAAACGCTATTAAATATGTTGTTGCAATTATATATTTAAGGTCTGAAGATGTAGATGCAATTAATGTCCGATATTTTACGTGACCCGATCGACGTATCGAGTGAGGCTATGAAATATAAAAATCTTTTACTATTCTTCGACCCCTTTATATGTTAAATGAATGATTAGTTCTGCAAGACAAGAAACCTGAATTAGTGAGATATCTAGGAACATAAGTAATTTGTAAGTAACACATCTTTTCTCTTTGAAATATTTGCCTTTGCATAGAATAGAACGTATAGATATAATTGCCTGTTTTGTACCCATTTCGGTCCAATTCTATTATAGCCTCTGAGCAGAAGTAATATTGATTATACTTGATTTTTGCAATAGTTCTTTGATTAACAGATTTTATTAACCTAGAATCATCATTTGACGGATGTATCGATCTACTTTGTAGCTCCATCAGTTTCTTTTCTGCTCGCTACTTTCCATTTTCAGTTCCGTATACTTATCCTTTATCACCATCATATATGTTGCGTAAAATTACAATAACTTTTTGTCCTCAAATTTTGCGGATATTTCAATTAAATGTCCTTTGATTAAATAAACGGAAATTAAAAAACAGTGGCACGTACCATTTCTTGGAAACGTTGTATCGTAATTTGCATCTGACTGTTTTGAAAGGTACGCACTTTACTTAACGTTTGCAATGATTCGGTTAGCGAAGTAAAGAAATATTCTACTTCCGAAATTGTTGGCTCTTGTAATTCTAAGGCAAATATATTCATCTGTCGACATCGTGAACATTGTTTTTTGGCAAAATTCCAGAAAAACAAATATACTATAAGTAAAATAATAAACATCATAATATTAAATTTAACTCTGTTCATCGTTGCCTTGTTGGACACATCCATAACAATATACAGGGTGGGGCAGTAATAATTAGCACTTCAGATATCCACGAAACTATAAGTTTCATAGAAGTTTTTGCTAATATAAAATTGCATAGTACAAAGGGGCCATCCGTTGATGAAAATAGCTTTTTTGTAAGTGGAGTTATGTTGGACATATGAATGTTTCCTTCATTTTTTAAAATGAATTGGTATGTCCATTCTTCCGTAATACGATAGAACATTTTAAAGCAAGGTTAACGATCTGTAACATGAAGGCATTGAAGGTTACAAAAAGTAAAGAAAGGCGATAATACTCACGGATTTGATAGTAAATGAAACATACGTATTGTAAACAGTGGCGGAAGGCGTAATACTTACCGTTTACTTCACTGTGAATAAACACTTTTCGAAGGGCATTTCAATAGTTTGCAGCATAAGTAAAACATGATAAGATTAGTATTGAAAAATCGGTTCGAATACGTTTGGTTAGGCTGTTCTTTGTGTCGTTCATTTTATAAGTACTGAGCTGCGGATTCCCGAGGACAGCTCACAAAATTGTTGAACTACGGAAGATTATCATTGTGAATTTGAATCAAAAGGTAATTAAATTCCATTAGATAGTAAACAGATCTCAATGTTTCATTTTAGATAGTAAGATTAAATACTCTTTACAAAACTACAAGAATGGATACATACCTTTCTGTTATTATTATTTCATAAAGAATTATAATTGCAATTATATAGTTCATTGCGATAAAAAATATTTCTCAGAAAATTCTAAATATTAAATTAAAAAATCAAGTAAAACATTTTTAATAATTACGAATATGAAAAATACTTGAACATTCCAATAGAAAGATGTCTAAACAGGAGTTAGAAAAGTCAAACATTCAATTTCAATTCCAGAATTCATCTATAAGAGGTAAAATGTTTTGAAAGCTTTAATTACAGTCTTTAATGCAAGCAATTGGGCAGTATTTCAATTTTTAAGAAAATTAATGAAAGTCAACCATTTTGAAGTGGTCAGAATCTTTGTCGTTTGAGCAATAAGTGAATAACAAATAACTGCATAAATTCCAGGCTTAAAAACTTATGGATTAAATCCTATGCAGACTCGTTTATGAGCGAGTTACTAAATAATAATCCACACTAAGTAATCATTTTAAAACTTAAACGATTACATCTCGCGAACTTTCAAAGATATCAGAAGCGTGAAAAGTATGTGGTTTATCAAAAACTCTTCTAAATGAACGGACAAAGCCAATAGAAATCTTTGTTGAAGTAAGCATGTTCTAAAGTTCTAAGCAACGCGATGGCCCTTATCTGCCTATGTTTCATAGCAAGTAAGTTCTGAATTTCTATGAAATCCGATGGAATTCCTCACTACTGACGTTTTGAAACGTAAGTTGAACAGTAAGTTCTCAAATTCTTAGTTCTACGTTTAAAACTATGTGTGTTCTATACATCTATGTAAAGTGATGGTTCCTATTAGTTGTGGCGGAAACCTATATATAGTAAGTCAAGGAAGCTCGAAGAGGTTAATTATCTAGATGCTTTAAGGTGTAAATCGTACTTTAATCTAAAGCGATCTATCGTTCCAAGGTATCCGCTCACGTACAACTTTTCTTGGGCGCCAGCTGCTCAGAAAGTAGCAAAGGGATAGACTACACGACCCCGGGAACCCTGGGGCGGAACAACCCCTGAAACTTCGAAATGCTCCTCCTCTCGACTACGCCTAGCCAAGTACACACACTCAGGTCGCGAGATACTGAAGTCACGGCATGTTTATTTATGGTCTCGACGTGAGTTTAACTAACAAGGGCTACGGGAAACTACGCAACCCGCCGCGAATTACCGGGTATCATAACTCGCTTCACGATGTAAGATACAACATACAATATGCGACACAAAAAATGGGACGCTTTAGCGAATAAGCTCTCACGTTCTCTTCTTCAGGTTCCTTGAATTCGCTGGTGGTCCTCGGGTCTCCTGGATTCTCCGCGGGGCTCCTTGGTGGAGTGGGCTGTAGGCTTCGGTATTGTTCGGGTCCATCGATCAGTGGATTTCGGCGATTTCCTGTTCTCGCCCCCTTGGGTGTCCCTGAGGGGATCCTCCTGATCATTTAAATTGCGCAGCGCCTCGCGCGCCGCGCTCCCATGGCCCACCTGCAGAGCCGCTGGACTTTTGAATTCTCTTTAGGGGGTTAAGGATGGTTCAGGACCTTCTCACATCCCAAAGCATTATAAAGCACAGAAGCAGATAAGCATTATGCGATGCATAGAGCTTTACAACCTTCTAACTTACTTTGAACTGTTTATATGAAATGCGATATTGCGGTGCATGAAGCATGACAAATTAATTGCTTCGGCAACTGGACATCTAGAAACGCCATCCCCGGGCAAGAAACTGTAGGGTTCACACTCAATTCATGTGCAGAAGCAGATAAACATAACGCGATGCTACGAATATTACACCTTATCATGAAATATAGAAGTAAGATGCGCAGCCGCGTTTTAGGAAGCATTATAACTCTATTGCTTCTAAACCTTCAGATATAGAAACGATATTCCGTAGCAAGGAAGTGATGCATTTACATTCATTTGCAGTGTAGAGGAGATATACATAACGCGTTGCATTGAAATTACGACTTATCATATGACATAGAACTGATATGCGATATCGCGTTTTATAAAGCGTTAGAAATCTATTGCTTCGATGCATAGACATCTAGAAACGATATTCCGTCGCAAGGAAGTGTAGCATTTACATTCTCTTGAAGTGTAGACGAGGAACACATAACACTACGTAATGAATATTATATCTCACCATCAAACCTAGAAAAGAGCTGCGATATCGCGTTCTAAGAAGCATTACAACTCTATTGCCTCGATAAGTAGACATCTGGAAACGCTATTTCCTAGCATGGAAGTGTGGCATTTACATTCTTTTGACGTATAGACGAGATATACATAACACTTCGCAATGAATAATATAACTTATCATGAAACAGAAATGAGATGCAACATCGCGATTTAAGAAGCATTACAACTCAATAGCTTCGATACGTTGACATCTGGAAACGCAATTTCCTAGGAAGGAAGTGTGGCAGTTACATTCCATTAAAGTGTGGACGAGGTATACGTAACACTTCGCAAGGAATATTATATCTTATCATGAAGCATAGGAATGAAATGCGACATCTCGTTTTAAGAAGCACTAGAACTCTATTGCTACGATACGTGGACATCTGCAAACGCTATTTCCTAGCATGGAAGTGTCGCATTTACATTCATTTGAAGTTAATACGAGGTATGCATGACACTTCGCAATGAATATTATATCTTATCATGAAACATAGAAGTGAGATGCGATATCGCGTTTTAAGAAGCGCTTGATCTCCATTGCTAGGATACGTAGACATCTGCAAACGCTATTTCCTAGCATGGAAGTGTCGCATTTACATTCTTTTGAAGTGAATACGAGGTATACATAATACTGCACAATGAATATTATATCATATCATGAAACAATGGAATGAGATGCAATATGGCGATTTAAGAAGCATTAGAAATCTATTGCTTCCATACGTAGACATCTGCAAACGCTATTTCCTAGCAAGGAAGTGTCGCATTTACATTCATTTTAAGTGTATGCGAGGTATACATGACACTTCGCAATGAATATTATATTTTATCATGAAACATAGAAATGGGATGCGATATCGCGATTTAAGAAGCATTAGAACACCATTGCTTCGATACGTAGACATCTGCAAACGCTATTTCCTAGCAAGGAAGTGTCGCATTTACATTCATTTGAAGTGTATGCTAGGTATACATGACACTTCGCAGTGAATATTATATTTTATCATGAAACATAGAAATGAGAAGCGATATGGCGATTTAAGAAGCACTAGATCCCTATTGCTTCAATACGTATACATCTGCAAACGCTACATCCTAGCAAAGAAGTGTCGCGTTTACATTCTTTTGAAAGGAATACGAGGTATACATGACACTTCGCAACGAATATTATATCTTATCATGAAACGTAGATATGAGATGCGATATGACGATTTAAGAAGCATTAGAAAACTATTGCTTCGATACGTAGACATCTGCAATCGCTATTTCCTAGCAAGGAAGTGTCGCATTTACATTCATTTTAAGTGTATGCGAGGTATACGTAATACTGCACAATGAATATTATATCTTATCATAAGGCATAGAAATGAGATGCGATATGGCGATTTAAGAATCATTAGAACACTATTGCTTCGATACGTAGACATCTGCAAACGCTACTTCCTAGCAAGGAAGTGTCGCATTTACATTCTTTTCAAAGGAATACGAGGTATACGTGACACTTCGCAATGAATATTATATCTTATCATGAAACATAGAAATGAGATGCGATATGGCGATTTAAGAAGCATTAGAGCACTATTGCTTCGGTACGTAGACATCTGCAAACGCTATTTCCTAACAAGGAAGTGTCGCATTTACATTCATTTGATGTGAATGCGACGTATAAATGACACTTCGCAATGAATATTATATCTTATCAGCAAACATAGAAATGAGATGCGATATCCCGTTTTAAGAAGCACTAGTACTCTATTGCTTCCATACGTAGACACCTGCAAACGCTATCTCCAAGCAATGAAGTGTCGCACTTACATTCATTTGAAGTGTATGCGAGGTATAAGTGACACTTCGCAATGAATTCTATATCTTATCATGAAACACAGAAATGAGATGCGATATCGCATTTTAAGAAGCATTTGAACACTATTCCTTCGATACGTAGACATCTGCAAACGCTATTTCCTAGCAAGGAAGTGTCGCATTTATATACTTTTGAAGAGTATGCGAGGTATACAAGACACTTCCCAATGAATACTATATCTTATCATGAAACACAGAAATCAGGAGGGAATTCGCGTTTTAAGAAGCATTAGAACTCTATTGCTACGATACATAGAAATGCGCAAACTCTATTTCCTACCAAGGAAGTGTCGCATTTACAATCATTTAAAATGTATGCGAGGTATACACGACACTTCGCAATGAGTATTATATCTTATCATGAAACATAGAAACGAGATGCGATATTTCGTTTTAAGAAGCATTAGAAATCTATTGCTTCGATACGTAGACATCTGCAAACGCCACTTCCTAGCAGGGAAGTGTCGCATTTACATTCTTTTGAACTGAATACGAGGTATACATGACACTTCGCAATTTAATATTATATCTTATCATGAAACATAGAAATGAGATGCGATATGGCGTTTTGAGAAGCATTAGAACTCTATTGCTACGATATGTGGACTTCTGCAAACTCTATTTCCTACAAGGAAGTATCGCATTTACATTCATTTGAAGTGAATAAGAGGTATACATGAAACTTCGCAATGAACATTATATCTTACCAGGAAAAATAGAAATGAGATTCGATATCGCGTTTTGAGAAGAATTAGAACTCTATTTCTACGATACGTAGACACCTGCAAACGCTATTTCCTAGCAAGGAAGTATGGCATTTGCATTCTTTTGAAGTGAATATGAGGTATACATAGCACTCCACAATGAATATTATATCTTATCATGAAACATAGAAATGAGATGCGATATGGCGATTTAAGAAGCATTAGAAATTTATTGGGACGATACGTAGACATCTGCAAACGCTACTTCCTAGCAAGGAAGTGTCGCATTTACATTCTTCTGAAGTGAATACGAGATACACATGGCACTTCGAAGTGAGTATTATACCTTATCATGAAACGTGGAAAAGAAATGCGATATCTCGTTTTAAGCATTAGAACTCTATTGCTTCGATACGTAGACATCTGCAAACGCTACATCCTAGCAAGGAAGTGCCGTATTTACATTCTTTTGAAGTGAATACGAGGTATACATGACTCCTCGCAATGAATATTATACCCTATCATGAAGCATTGAAAATGGATGCGATATCCCGTTTTAAGAAGCATCAGAACTGTATTGCATCGATACGTAGACATCTGCAAACGCTATTTCCTAGCAACGAAGTGACACTTTTACATTCATTTGAAGTGTATGCGAGCTATACATGACACTTCGCAATGCATATTATATGTTATCAAGAAACATAGAAATGAGATGCGGTTTCGCGTTTTAAGAAGCATTAGAACACTATTGCTTCGATACGTAGACATCTGCAAACGCTACTTCCTAGCAAGGACGTGTCGCATTTACATTCTTTTGAAACGAATACGAGGTATACATAACACTGCACTGTGAATATTATATCTTATCATGAAACATAGAAATGAGATGCGATATCGCGATATAAGAAGCATTAGATGTTTATTGCTTCGATACGTAGACATCTGCAAACGCTATTTCCTAACCAGAAATTGTAGCATTTACATTCTTTTGAAGTGAATAAGAGGTATACATAACACTGCACAATGAATATTATATCTTATCATGAAACATAGAAATGGGATGCGATATCGCGATTTAAGACGCACTAGAACTCTATTGCTTCGATACGTAGATACCTGCAAACGCTACTTCCTAGCAAGGAAGTGTTGTACTTACGTTCTTTCGAAAGGAATACGAGGTATACATGACACTCCACAATGAATATTATATCTTGTCTTGAAATATAGAAATGAGATGCAATATAGCGATTTATAAATCATTAGAGCCCTATTGCTACGGTACGTAGATATCTGCAAACGTTATTTAATAGCAAGGAAGTGTCGCATTTACATTCATTTGAAGTTTATGCGATGTATACGTGACACTTCGCAATGAATATTATATATCATCATGAAACACAGAAATGAGATGCGATATCGCGTTTTGAGAGGCATTAGAACTCTAATGCCACGATACGAAGACATCTGCAAACGCTATTTCCTGGCAAGGAAGAGTCGCATTTACATCCTTTTGAACGGAGTACGAGGTATACATGACAGTTCGCAATAAATATTATATCTTACCATGCAACATAGAAATGAGGTGCGATATCGCATTTTAAGAAGCATCAGAACTACATTGCTACGATACGTAGAAATCTGCAAACGCTATTTCCTAGCAAAGAAGTGGCGCATTTACATTCATTTGAAGTGAATACGAGGTATACATGACACTTCGTAATGAATATTATATCTTATCGTGGAACACAGATGTGAGGTGCGATATCGCGTTTTAAGAAGCATTAGAACTCCATTGCTACGATACGTAGAAATCTGCAAACGCTATTTCCTGGCAAGGAAGTGTGGCATTTACATTCTTTTGAAGTGAATACGAGGTATACATGACACTTCGGAGTGAACATTATATCTTATCATTGAACACAGAAATGAGGTGCGATATACCGTTTTAGGAAGCATTAGAACTCTGATTCTTCGATACGTAGAGATCTGCAAACGCTATTTCCAAGCAAGGCAGTGTAGCATTTACATTCTTTTGAAGTGAATGCGAGGTAATCATGACACTCCGCAATGAACATTATATCTTATCATGAAACACAGAAATGAGATGCGATATCGCGTTATATGAAGCATTAGAACTCATTTGCTTCGATACGTAGACATCTGCAAACGCTATTTCCTAGCAAGGAAATGTCGCATTTACATTCTTTTGAAGTAAATACGATGTATACATGACACTTCGCAATGAATATTATATCTTATCACGAAACATAGAAATGAGATGCAATATTGCGATTTAAGAAGCATTAGAATTCTCTTGCTACGATTCGTAGACATCTGCAAACGCTATTTCCTAGCAAGGAAATGTCGCACTTACATTCCATTGAAGTGAATACGAGGTATACATGACACTTCGGAATGAATATTATATCTTATTACGAAACATAGAAATGAAATGCGACATCTCGTTTTAAGAAGCATTAGAACTCTATTGCTACGATACGTAGACATCTGCAAACGCTATTTCCTAGCATGGAAGTGTCGCATTTACATTCTTTTGAAGTGAATTCGAGGTATACATGACACATCGGAATGAATATTATATCTTATCATGAAACATAGGAATGAATTGCAATATCGCGTTTTGACAAATGTCACGACCTGGCGAACAAATTATTCGTATCCCAGGAGGCTGAATGACACAAGCCTTTTAGTCGCGGATTCGGTCCGGTATAAAACGCGTATGACCGGGTCCGTCGATTCTCGCAAGACGCGGGCACCGTAAACAATCGCGAACGCGTGTAAGGAGGGATTTTACTTACCTTTCGCTGATTTCCCTCTTCTGCTTTCAGATGTGGCGATCGTCGAAGGTCGTTCTCGGGGGAGGAGTCGGCGTACGGCTGGCTAGAATCGGCGTTGTGACGGTGGAAGCTGCGATGAATGTCGCCGTCCGTCGATGAACGAAGAATTCTGGCGTTTTACCAACGTATTCCGCACGAGATAATGGATTAAATTCTTCCTCCCGGCGCGAAGAGTTCGTTTGTAAACACTCAAGTTGTTACGAACTTGGAAGAATTTGTATTAAAATAAAATTGAATTTAGAAATGGAGTTGGAATGAACTAGAACTTGATGTGGTAGAAAAACAATAAAGTATATTCTAAATCAAAGAGTACAAGAACAATTATTTCTAAGTATTAAGACTAGGTTAACTATGAATTAGGAATTAGAACAAATACTTTAGAACGAGGAACCTCATCGAGGCTGCGCGACGGCCCTAAGGCGCGACTTGGAAGAGACTTGGAATTAGAAGTGCCCGAAGGCGAGATAGAACTGTACCGTGCTGACGGTACTGACTGACTGACTTTGACTGTGCGCCATGACTGTAAATGACCAACTGTGTCTCCCAAGATGCGTCTGCGACCTCCTCGACTCTCGGAGCGCTTCGGTCGCGTGCGAACGTAGTTGGGAGTATGTGGACGCCGGAGTGGGGTCTCGGCGTTGCGTGGTAGGGCTAGCGGCGCGTGCCGCTGAGGCGGTCGCGATTTCGCGCGTCGCGGCTTACTTAATTAGCGCAACTTATGAATATAGAAGTACAAGTATGAAATTAGAAATTACGCCTTAAATGTAAAATGTGTGTTGTTTGTGTCGTTATAAAGTTGTGTCGTGTAAATTCTATGAGCTAGGAATACAGAGCTTAGAATGTAGGAGTATATATATAATGTTAATTAATAATCTTAGAAATAGTATATTGGGCATGGCAGATCTGAGATGGTGAAATCGTATAGTCCTTTGTACGGTGAGGGTTCCCGTCGTCGGATCTCGTAGAGGTTGATTCTCCTGGTACGTCCCTGGAGTGAGCGAGAGGGCGAGTTTCCCTGCAGGCAAGAGTGAGACGGTGGGTGACTCCTTGAGTGGGAGCGAGACAGCGCACATTGTCCTTGGTGCGAGCGTGATGGCGCACGAGGTCCTCGGTGCGAGTGGGACAGAGTGTGTTGCCCTTGGAGCGAGAGAGGTGGCGAACACCTCTGCGGGTGCGAGTGAGACGGAGGGTAGGTCCCTTGGAGTGAGAGAGACGGCGAGCACCTCTGCGGGTGCGAGCGAGTCGATGGTCGTAGCCCTTGGCCTGAGTGAGACGGCGAGTTGCGCCTGTGTGTTGCCTGTGGTGCAGGCGCGTGAAGGTGGTTGCTGTGGTGCGTTGAGAGGGTGGCAGGCGGCTCGCCTGACTTCACACGGTCCCGCGAGTGGGGGACTCGCGTCTCGAGGCGGAGAGCGCGCAGTCTAGCGAGTGGGGACTCGCGGCTCGTGGTGGGGCTAGCGGAGCATGCCGCTGGCCGGACGTATCTTACTTAGTGTAACTTAGATCTAGGAATTCTTATATATGCGTCATGATATGGTATGTATGTCCTAGCTTAGAAGTAATATATGGGTTCTAGCAGATCCGGTTCCCGGAATTGGAAAAGACCCCATTCAGGTGATGGGCTGCGGCTACGTCTTCCTGCAGGACGAATCCTCGGTGCGAGGGAGATAGGGCTGCCCGTCCTTGGTGCGGGCGAGACAGGTATACTCGGTGGTGCGAGTGAGACACTGGTGCCCGGTACGAGCGAGACAGGTATACTCCGCGGTGCGAGTGAGGCAGCGGAACTCGGTGTGAGTGAGCGCGTGCACGTATGCGCGCACGAACACTTCCAGTTGCTGGTTCTGCAGGCGAGTTTGGCTGGTTGCATGCGTCCAGAGGTTGATGCTGGGGGGTGCGAGGAGGTTCCTTTCTAGAAAATTACGTTCCCAGATATCTCTGTATCGAAGCTATAGAGTACTAATGCCCCTTAAAACGCCATATCGCATCTCATTTCCATGTTTCATGATAAGATATAATATTCATTGGGAAGTATCACGTATACATCGCGTACACTTCAAATGAATGTAAATGCGACACTTCCTTGCTAGGAAATAGCGTTTGCAGATGTCTACGTATCGTAGCATTACAGTTCTAATGCTCCTCAAAACGCGATATCGCATTTCATTTCTATGTTTCATGATAAGATATAATATTCATTGGGAAGTATCATGTATACATCGCGTACACTTCAAATGAATGTAAATGCGACACTTCCTTGCTAGGAAATAGCGGTTGCAGATGTTTACGTATCGAAGCAATAGATTTCTCATGCTTCTTAATACGGGATATCGCATCTCATTTCTATGCTTCATGAGAAGATATAATATTCATTGGGAAGTGGCATGTATACCTCGTATTCATTTCAAAAGTACGTAAATGCGACACTGCCTTGCTAGGAAGTAGAGTTTGCAGAGTTCTACGTATCGAAGCAATAGTGTTCTAATGCATCTTAAATCGCAATATCGCATCTCATTTCTATGTTCCATGATATGATATACTATTAATTGCGAAGTGTCATGTATACCTCGTATTCACTTCAGAAGAATGTAAACCCGACACATCCTTGCTAGGAAATAGCATTTGAGAATGTCTATGCACCGTAGCAATAGATTTCCATTACTTCTTAAAAAGCGATATCGCAACATCTCTATGTTTCATGACAAGATTTAATATGCATTGCGAAGTTTCATGTGTACCTCAAATACACTTCAAATGAATGTAAATGCGACACTTCGTTTCTTGGAAGTGTTTCTATTCTACGTATCGAAGCAATAGATCTCTTATGATTCTTAAAACGCAATATCCCATCTCATTTCTATGTTTCGTGATAAGATATAATATTCATTGTGGAGTGTTATATATTCCTCGTGTTCACTTCAAAAGATTGTAAATGCAGTACTTCCTTGCTAGGAAATAGCGTTGGCAGATGTCTACGTATCAAAGCAATAGAGTTCTAATGCTTCTTAGAACGAGATATCGCATCTCATTTCTATGTTTAATGATAAGATATAATATTCATTGCGAAGTGTCATTTATACCTCGCATACACTTCAAATGAATGTATATGCATCACTTCTTTCTAGGAAGCTACGTTTCCAGATGTCTACGTATCGAAGCAAAGGAGTTTAAATGCTTCTTAAAACGCGATATCGCATCTCATTTCTGTGTTTCATGTTAAGATATAATATTCATTGATGGAAGTTACGTATATCCCGTCTACACTTAAAAAGAATGTAAATGCGACACTTCCTTGCTAGGAAGTAGCGTTTGGAGATGTATACGTATCGTAGCATTAGAGTTCTAATGCTTCTCAAAACGCAATATCGCATCTCACTTCTCTGTTTCATTATAAGACATAATATTCATTGCGAAGTTTCATGTATACCTCGCATACACATCAAATGAATCTAAATGCGACACCTCCTTGCTAGGATGTAGCGTTTGCAGATGTCTACGTACCGTAGCAATAAAGTTCTAATGCTTCTTAAAACGCGATATCGCATCTCACTTCTATGTTTCATGATAAGATATAATATTCATTGCGAAGTGTCATGTATACCTCGCATACACTTCAAATGAATGTAAATGCGACATTTCCTTCTAGGAAATAGCGTTTGCAGATGTCTACGTATCGTAGCAATAAAATTCTAATGCTTCTTAAATCGCGATATCGCATATCATTTCTATGTTTCATGATAAGATATAATATTCATTGCGAAGTGTCATGTATACCTCGCATACACTTCAAATGAATGTAAATGGGACATTTCCTTCTAGGAAATAGCGTTTGCAGATGTCTACGTATCGTAGCAATAGAGTTCTAATGCTTCTTAAATCGCGATATCGCATATCATTTCTATGTTTCGTGATAAGATATAATATTCATTGCGAAGTGTCATGTATACCTCGTATTCACTTCACATGAATGTAAATGCGACATTTCCTTGCTAGGAAATAGCGTTTGCAGATGTCTACGTATCGTAGCAATAAAGTTCTAATGCTTCTTAAAACGCGATATCGCATCTCACCTCTATGTTTCATGATAAGATATAATATTCATTGCGAAGTGTCATGTGTACCTCGTAGTAACTTCAAAAGAATGTAAATGCGACACTTCCTTGCTAGGATATAGCGTTTGCAGATCTCTACGTATCGAAGCAATAGAGTTCTAATGCTTCTTAAAACGGGATATCGTATCTCATTTCTATGTTTCATGATAAGATATAATATTCATTGCGAAGTGTCATGTATACCTCGCACTAACTTCCAAAGAATGTGAATGCGACACTTCCTTGCTAGGAAATAGCGTTTGCAGATGTCTACGCTTCGTAGCAATGGAGTTCTAATGCTTCTTAAAACGCGATATCTCATATCATTTCTATATTTCGTGATAAGATATAATATTCATTGCGAAGTCTCATGTGTAACGTCCGGCGTACAGCCTTCCAACCCCCAGCGCCACCCACAGCATCCGGCAGCGACGCATCTACCACCAGCCGCATCCAAGTGCGTGGAAAGAGCACCTTCACACACGGGAAAGCAGACCGAACGCCGAGCTAAGGCAGCCAGATATCAACGAGCACCCAGGAGATCGACCGTACGGCCGCGCGACGATGCGCGCTATCGCCAGAGTTGGGAGACATGCAGCCTCCAGCCGCACGAACAGATCACCGAGCATCTCACCGATTCGCCTACGCCATCCTCCCATTATTCTTATTTTGATAATGTATATTCATAAGAACGTCCTAGAATTAAGTACACGACACAACTAATGTACATACGCAAACAACACACATATAGTTCTTAATATATCTGCGAATTCTCATAGTCACAAGTTCGATACGCCCAAGCAACCGTTCGACGCGCGCGGCTCACGCTTAACGCAAGCCGCGCCCCACTCCGACCGGCCGCCCCACTTCGCGGGCCGAGCGGCCACCCCACTTCGGGGTCCAGCGACTCGCACGCCACGCGACTCGAGGAGGTCGCGGACACGCGAGCTGAAGATCAGTTCCGATCAATCCTTCGAACCGAGGTGTTGCAATCTCGCTCTCAATGCCTCAATCGGAGGTGTTTCTAATTCTACTTCAATTCTAGTTCAAGTCAATTCATTCCAATTCTAAACGTTAAGTCTATCTTTAACTTAGCCTTAGGGAAGTCAGTGTAAGCTTAGGTTTATATTAGAATATATTTTATTTTACCTTATATCTACAAGTTTAATTATTATCCTCTAAATTCATTATTATCTACGAATTCTTCCACGAGCTATCGCGTGGATATCCATCATTCGAACCCAATCGCTAGTTGACCTTGGTAACCGGCTGGTTAGAGCGGACCGCCGCTTAGCTTCGCCGATCCACAGCGGAAACTACGTGCGGATATAGTCAACGTTTCACCCTTCTGGACCGATAGGTTAGAGCGGACCGCCGCTTATCCGATTCGTATCCGGATTGCTGGAACTAGACGCGAATGTGTCTCAATCCAAAACGTAAAGCTCGACGTGCGGGACAGAAGAATTACCTACGCCGACTTGTGCGCGATTACGTGGGCATCGAAGCCCTTTCGTCTCTTCGTTCGAACACCACCGTTCCAGTGGCTCCTCAACAACCTGCTCCGTCGCCTTCTTCCAGCCAAGGCAAGCCGATCAGCACAGGAAACCAGCTACGTTGGAGACTCATCCCTCTTGCGATCCAGCCTCGCAGCCCTTACGCAGGACGATTCCGGAAAGCGATCCTCGACAGCAACAGTATCTCAGGAAGGGATACTAAATTAACAACGATTCAAGACAGCAAGGGTAGGATCTTTCCTATTTACCGCGATCGCGTTTTGAAAGTGTTCGTTGTCCCACGAAAGGAACCCGGAACCCGTCGCAATTAAGCGTGCCGAGTCCGTTTTCTGTCTGCGTGTCATCCGCGAATAAAACGGAAATTTTCCACCCTCGCGACGTGACACGAAATTTGGTGACAGCGGTGGGATAGATTCGCCTTAATTCTAGAAACTCGGCTACGAAGAAACGCGACCAGCCATGGCGACACGAACGCCTACCAAAACGCGTCATCAACCGATCCGAGCCGCCGCCGCAGGTACCGACGCGGACCGCGATAGGAGAACCGTTAGGAATATCGATTACCAGAACGCTCTTGCCGATCCAGTTCCGCGAACCGCTGAAACCGTAGATATTAGTAGACCGGCCGACAATACCGTTCAATTAATGCAGCAGATAGAGGAAATGCGCCGCGAATTAGAATCACTTCGACGATCACAAGACGCTACTAGATCCGATACCGTTCCTTTAGACTTCGCACAACGAAATGTATCGCCGCTACAAAATTCGAACACGGAAATCGCAAACTCGCAGCACGACGAGTTGTCGCTGAAACAAGCCTTAGAGACCGTACCGCATTACGATGGGCAAAATATGCCCGTATTACAGTTTACTCGTGCGTGTAAACGTGCTTACGAGTTAATACCAAACGGTTGCGAGCGCACTTTCACGCGATTAATTAAGAGTAAGTTAAAGGGCCGCGCGTACTTAGCCTTAGAGGACGAGCCGTGCCAGTCCATATTAGAATTGACGGATATATTACGAAGCTCTTTTGGTGCAATTAGATCCGCGGACCAATATCGCGGGGAGCTTACTAATATCTACATGAAGTCGGGAGAACACATCCTCGACTACATCAGCCGCGTAAAGGATTTACGAACAGCGATTCTAGATTGCGAAAGATTAACGCCTTACGCTTCCGAACGCGGGACATCTAATGTAGATGAATTAACACTGCGTTGTTTCACGGACGGGCTTATCCCGGAAGTACGCGTCCAGATTCCCATTCACACGGTACACTCCCATCAGGAAACATTCGCGCGCGCTAGTGATTTATATAAAAGATATGAATTAGATCGCGAACGGTTGGTAAATTCACGACCGGTAACTGAAAATCGTACAAGGCGAAACGACATAGTATGTTCAAACTGCAATAATCCAGGCCATTACGCGAGGGATTGCCGCAGGTCAATTCCGCCACGACAAGCGCCTAATTCGCACCGTCCCGTTATTTCACACGACACCCCGGCTCCCAGGGCCGCATACGATCAACCGCGCCCGACCACACCCCGTGAAAAATATTGCCGGTATTGCAAAACGCCGGGTCATGAAATCGAGGAATGCCGAAAACGGCAATACTACAATAATATTCGGGCATCGGGAAACGGGAGTGGCCTCCTTCCGCGCCGTGAAACAGGACGCGAGGCCAACCACCAAATTCGATCTCTCGCACTGAACGACCAAACCGCGGAAATCGACGATACGATGCCGCAGTAAACTTAACCGGCAAAACCAACACGCCTAGTGTCGTATTAGAATCGGTCGCGTTAATTCAACCTACCGAGTTTATGATAGACACGGGCGCCGAAATAAATATAATTAAACGATCGGCGTTATCTTCCGTCGCACGAATCGACACCGCCGAAACAGTCGTTATAACGGGCGTAACCAACGGGAAAACTTCGACCATCGGTACCGTGAATATAGTTTTGTTCGATCGCGTGGTACCATTCAACGTGGTAAACGATGATTTTCCCCTCGGCCCGGATGGGATTCTAGGATCCGGATTTCGTGCGCATCCGAAATATCTTTCCCGAAATGCCAGATCAAGTGGCACGGGAAAACGATACCATTTCGTCGCGAAATATCTAACGTCGAAACTGAAAGGGTCATTCCGCCAAACGACAAACATGCTATCACCTTCCACAAGGTCAATCCGCCGACGAGTAAACCTCAGAGACAGAAGCCGAAGACCTCCGAAAAGGTCGATATACCTGCGAACGATTTTCTAAAGACCGACGAAAGGGTCTCTATTCTGCCGTGCATGAACATCGGTGGTTCAGTGGTAGAATGCTCGCCTGCCACGCGGGCGGCCCGGGGGTTGGAAGGCTGTACGCCGGACGTTACACATGTATACCTCGTATTCACTTCAAATGAATGTAAATGCGACATTTCCTTGCTAGGAAATAGCGTTTGCAGATGTCTACGTATCGTGGCAATAGAGTTCTAATGCTTCCTAAAACGCGATATCGCATCTCACCTCTATGATTCATGATGAGATATAATATTCATTGCGAAGTGTCATGTATACATCGTATTCACTTCAAAAGAATGTAAATGCGACACTTCCATGCTAGGAAATAGCGTTTGCAGAGGTCTACGTATCGGGCAATAGAGTTCTAATGCTTCTTAAAACGCGATATCGCATCTCACTTCTATGTTTCATGATAAGATATAATATTCATTGCGAAGTGTCATGTATATCTCGTATTCACTTCAAAAGAATGTAAATGCGACACATCCATGCTAGGAAATAGCGTATCCAGATGTCTACGTATCAAAACAATAGATTTCTAGTGCTTCTTAAAACGAGATGCCGCATCTCACTTCTATGTTTCATGAGAAGATATAATATTCATTGCGAAGTGTCATGTATGGCTCGTATTCACATCTAAAGAATGTAAAAGCGACACTTCCTTGCTAGGAAATAGCGTTTCCGGATATACACGTATCGAAGCATTGGAGTTCTAATGCTTCTTAAAACGGGATATCGCATCTCATTTCTATGTTTCATGATAAGATATAATATTCATTGCCACGTGTCATGTATACCTCGTACTAACTTCCAAAGAATGTGAATGCGGCACTTCCTTGCTAGGAAATAGCGTTTGCAGATGTCTACGTATCCTAGCAATAGAGTTCTAATGCTTCTTAAATCGCGATATCGCGTATCATTTCTATGTTTCGTGATAAGATATAATATTCATTGCGAAGTGTCATGTATACCTGGTATTCACTTCGAAACAGTGTAAATGCGCCACTTCCTTGCTAGGAAATAGAGTTTGCAGATTTCTACGTGTCGTAGCAATAGAGTTCTAATGCTTCCAAAATCGCGATATCGCATCTCATCTCTATGTTTCATGATAAGATATAATATTCATTGCGAAGTGTCATGTATACCACGTACTAACTTCCAAAGAATGTGAATGCGACACTTCCTTGCTAGGAAATAGCGTTTGCAGATGTCTACGTATCGTAGCAAAAGAGTTGAAATGCTTCTAAAAACGCGATATCGCATCTCATTTCTACGTTTCATGATAAGATATAATATACACTGTGAAGTGTCATGTATACCTCGCATACACTTCAAATGAATGTAAATGCGACACTTCCATGCTAGGAAATAGCGTTTGCAGAGGTTCTACGTATCGAGGCAATAGAGATTTAATGCTTATTCAAACGCGATATAGCATGTCATTTCTATGTGTCATGATAAGATATAATATTCATTGCGAAGTGTAACGTATACCTCGTATTAACTTCAAGAGAATGTAAATGTGACACTTTCTTCCTAGGGAATAGCGTTTGCAGATATCTACGTATTGAATCAATAAAGTTCTAATGCCTCTTAAAACGCGATATCGCATGTCATTTCTATCTTCCACGATAAGATATTATATTCATTGCGATGTGTCACGTATACCTCGTATTCACTTGAAATGAATGTAAATGTCACACTTCACTGCTAGGAAATAGCGTCTGCAGATGTCTACGTATAGATGCAATAAAGTTCTAATGCTTCTAAAATCGCGATATCGCATCTCATTTCTGTGTTTCGTGATAAGGTATGTTATTCATTGTGGAGTGTTATGTATACCTCGTATTCACTTGAAAGGATTGTAAATGCGATACTTCCTTGGTAGGAAATAGCGTTTGCAGATGTCTACGTATCGTAGCAATAGAGATCTAATGCATCTTAAAACGAGGTGTCGCATCTCGCTTCTCTGCTTCATGATAAGATATAATATTCATTGCGAAGTGTCATATATACCTCGTATACACTTCAAAAGAATGTAAATGCGACACTTCCTTGCTAGGAAACAGCGTTTGCAGATTTCTACGTATCGTAGCAATAGAGTTCTAATGTTTCTTAAAACGAGATGCCGCATCTCATTTCTCTGTTTCATGATAAGGTATAATATTCATTGCTAAGTGTCATGTATACCTCGTATTCACTTCAAAAGAATGTAAATGCGACACTTCCTTGCTAGGAAATAGCGTTTGCAGATGTCTACGTATCGCAGCAATAGAGTTCTAATGCTTCATAAAACGCGATATTGCATCTCAATTCTATGTTTCATGATAAGACATAATAACCATTGCGAAATGTGATGTATACCTCGTATTCACTTCAAAAGAATGTAAATGCGACACCTCCTTGCTAGGAAGTAGCGTTTGAAGAGGTCTTCGTATAGTAGCAACAGCGTTCTGGCACTTCTTAAAACGCGATATCGCATCTCATTTCTATGTTTCACGATAAGATATAATATTCATTGCGAAGTGTCATGTGTTCCTCTTATTCACTTCAAAAGAATGTAAATGCGACACTTCCATGCTAGGAAATAGCGTTTACAGATGTCTGCGTATCGTGGCATTAGAGTTCTCATTCTTCTTAAAACGCGATATTGCATCTAATTTCTATGTTTCACGATAAGATATAATATTCATTGTGAAGCGGTCTGTATACCTCGTATTCACTTCAAAAGAATGGAAATGCGACACTTCCTTGCTAGCAGTTAGCGTTTCCAGATGTCTACGTATCGAAACAATAGAGTTCTTGTTCTTTTTAAAACGCGATATCGCATCACATTTATATGGTTCATGATAAGATATAATATTCATTGCGAAGTGTCACTTATACCTCGCATACACTTCAAATGAATGTAAATGCCACACTTCCTTGCTAAGAAACAGCGTTTGCAGATCTCTACGTATCGAAGCAATAGGTATCTAATCCGTCTTAAAACGCGATATCGTATCTCATATCTATGTTTCATGATAAGATATTATATTCATTGCGATGTGTCATGTATGCCTCGTACTCACTTCAACTGAATGTAAATGCGACACGTCCTTGCTAGAAAATAGCGTTTGCAGATGTTTACGTATCGAAGCAATGGATTTCTAATGCTTCTTAAAACGCGATATAGCATATCATATCTATGTTGCGTGATAAGATATAATATTCATTGCGAAGTGTCATGTATACCTCGTATTCACTTCAAATGAATGTAAATGCGACATTTCCTTCCTAGGAAATAGCGTTTGCAGATGTCTACGTATCGTAGCGAAAGAGTTCAAATGCTTCTTAAATCGCGATATCGCATCTCGTTACTATGTTTCATGATAGGATATAATATTCATTGCGAAATATCTCTTATACCTCGCATACACTTCAAATGACTATAATTGCGATACTTCCTTGCTAGTCAATAGTGTTTGTAGATCTCTACGTATCGAAGCAATAGAGTTCTAATGCTTCTTAAAACGGGATATCGCATCCCATTTTTATGTTTCATGATAGAATATAATATTCGTTGCGAAATGTCAATTATACCTCGCATACACTTCAAGTGAATGTAAGTGCGACACTTCCTTCCTAGGAAATAGCGTTTGCAGATGTCTACGTATTGAAGGAGAGATCTAGTCGTTCTTAAAACGGGAGGACGCATCTCATTTCTATGTTCCATGATAAGATATAATATTCATTGAGGAGTGTTATGTATACCTCGTATTCACATCAAAAGAATGTAAATGCGACACTTCCTTGCTGGGAAATAGCGTTTTCATATGTCTACGTATCGTAGCAACAGAGTTCCAACGCTTCTTTAAACGCGATATCCCATCTCATTTCTATGTTTCTAGATAAGATATAATATTCATTGCGAAGTGCCATGTATACCTCGCATTCACTTCAAATGAATGTCAAGGCGACACTTCCTTGCTAGGAAGTAGCGTTTGCATATGTCTACCTACCGTAGCAATAGAGTTCTAATACGGCTTAAAACGCGATATCGCATCTCATTTCTATGTTTCAGGATGAGATATGATACTCACTGCGAAGAGTCATGTATAACTCGTACTCACTTCGAAATAAAGGAAATGCGGCACTTCCTTGCTGGGAAATAGCGTTTGCATATGTCTACGTATCGTAGCAATAGATTTGTAATGCTTCTTAAAACGGGATATCGCATCTCATTTCTATGTTTCACGACAAGATGTAATAATCATTGTGGAGAGTTATGTATACCTCGTTTTCACTTCAAAAGAATGTAGATGCGACACTTCCCTACTAGGAAATAGCGTTTGCAGATGTCTCCGTATCGTAGCAATAGAGTCCTAATGCTTCTTCAAACGAGATGTCGCATTTCATTTCTATGTTTCGTGATAAGATATAATATTCATTTGCTAAGTGTCATGTATACCTCGAACTCACTTCAAAAGAATGTAGATGCGACACTTCCTTGCTAGGAAATAGCGTTTGCAGATGTGTACGTATCATTGCATTAGATTTCTAACGTTTCTTAAAACGCGAAATCGCATCCCATTTCTATATTTCATGATAAGATATAATGTTCATTGCGATGTGTCATGTATACCTCGGATTCACTTCAAATGAATGTCAAGGCGACACATCCTTGCTAGGAAGTAGCGTTTGCAGATGTCTGCGTATCGAAGAAATAGAGTTCTCATGCTTCTTAAATCGCGATATCGCATCTCATTTCTATGTTTCGTGATAAGATATAATATTCATTGTGGAGTGTTATGTATACCTCGTATTCACATCAAAAGAATGTAAATGCGACACTTCCTTGCTGGAAAATAGCGTTTCCAGATGTCTACGTATCGTAGCAATAGAGTTCTAATACTTCTTAAAACGCAATATAGCATCTCATTCCTATGTTTCAGGATGAGATATGATACTCATTGCGAAGTGTCATGTATAACTCGTATTCACTTCAAAAGAATGTAAGTGCGACACTTCCTTGCTGGGAAATAGCGTTTGCAGATGTCTACGTATCGTAGCAGTAGCGTTTTAATGCTTCTTAAAACGCGATATCGCATCTCATTTCTATGTTTCAGGATGAGATATGATACTCACTGCGAAGAGTCATGTACAACTCCTACTCACTTCAAAATAAAGGAAATCGACACTACGTTGCTGGGAAATAGCGTTTGCAGATGTCTACGTATAGTAGCAATAGAGTTCTAATGCTTCTTAAAACGCGATATCGCATCTCACTTCTATGTTTCATGATAAGATATAATGTTCATTGCGAAGTGTTATGTATACCTCGTATTCACATCAAAAGAATGTAAATGCGACACTTCCTTGCTGGGAAATAGCGTTTCCAGATGTCTACGTATCGTTGCAATAGAGTTCTAATCCTTCTTAAAACGCAATATAGCATCTCATTTCTATGTTTCAGGATGAGATATGATACTCATTGCGAAGTGTCATGTATAACTCGTATTCACTTCAAAAGAATGTAAATGCGACACTTCCTTGCTGGGAAATAGCGTTTGCAGATGTCTACGTATCGCAGCAATAGCGTTTTATTGCTTCTTAAAACGCGATATCGCATCTCAATTCTATGTTTCAGGATGAGATATGATACTCACTGCGAAGAGTCATGTATAACTCGTACTCACTTCAAAATAAAGGAAATGCGACACTTCCTTGCTGGGAAATAGCGTTTGCAGATGTCTACGTATCGTAGCAATAGAGATTTAATGCTTATTCAAACGCGATATAGCATGTCATTTCTATGTGTCATGATAAGATATAATATTCATTGCGAAGTGTAACGTATACCTCGTATTAACTTCAAGAGAATGTAAATGTGACACTTTCTTCCTAGGGAATAGCGTTTGCAGATTTCTACGTATTGAATCAATAAAGTTCTAATGCTTCTTAAAACGCGATATCGCATGTCATTTCTATGTTTCACGATAAGATATTATATTCATTGCGATGTGTCACGTATACCTCGTATTCACTTGAAATGAATGTAAATGCCACACTTCACTGCTAGGAAATAGCGTCTGCAGATGTCTACGTATAGATGCAATAGAGTTCTAATGCTTCTAAAATCGCGATATCGCATCTCATTTCTGTGTTTCGTGATAAGGTATGTTATTCATTGTGGAGTGTTATGTATACCTCGTATTCACTTGAAAGGATTGTAAATGCGATACTTCCTTGGTAGGAAATAGCGTTTGCAGATGTCTACGTATCGTAGCAATAGAGATCTAATGCATCTTGAAACGAGGTGTCGCATCTCGCTTCTCTACTTCATGATAAGGTATAATATTCATTGCGAAGTGTCATGTATACCTCGTATTCACTTCAATAGAATGTAAATGCGACTGTTCCTTGCTATGATATAGCGTTTGCAGATGTCTACGTATCGCAGCAATAGAGTTCTAATGCTTCATAAAACGCTATATCGCATTTCAATTCTATGTTTCATGATAAGACATAATATCCGTTGCGAAATGTGATGTATACCTCGTATTCGCTTCAAAAGAATAAAAATGCTACACTTCCTTGCAAAGAGATAGCGTTTGCAGATGTCTGCGAATCTTAGCAATAGGGATCTATTGCTTTTTAAAATGCGATATCGCATCTCAATTCTATGTTTCATGATAAGATATAATATTCATTGTAGAGTGTTATGTATACCATGCATTCACTTCAAAAGAATGTAAATGCGACAATTCCTTTCTTGGATGAAGCGTTGGCAGATGTCCACGTATTGCAGCAATTGAGTTATACTGCTTCCTAGATCTCGATATCGCATCTCATTTCTATGTTTCATGATACGATATAATATTCATTACTAAGAGTTATGTATTCCTCGTCTATACTTCAAAAGAATGTAAATGCGACACTTCCTTTCTACTGAATAGCGTTCGCAGATGTCTACGTATCGTAGCAATAGAGTTCTAATGCTTCTCAAAACGCGATATCGCATCTCATTTCTATGTTTCATGATAAGATAGAATATTCATTGTGGTGTGTGATGTATACCTCGTATTCACTTCAAAAGAAAGTAAATGCGACACTTCCTTGCTAGGAAATAGCGTTTGCAGATGTCTGCGTATCGTAGCAATAGGTTTCTAACGCTTCTTAAAGCGTGATATCGCATCTCATTTCTATGTTTCATTATAAGATATAATATTCATTGTGGAGAGTTATGTATACCTCGTATTCACTCCAAAAGAATGTAAATGCGACACTTCCTTGCTTGGAAATAGCTTTTGCAGATGTCTCCGTTTCGTAGCAATAGATTTCTAATACTTTTTAAATCGCGATATCGCATCTCATTTCTATGTTTCATGATGAGATATAATATTCTTTGTAGAGTGTCATCTATACCTCGTATTCGCTACAAAAGGATGTAAATGCGAAACTACCTTGCTACGAAATAGCGCTTGCGGATGTCTACGTACCGTAGCAATAGAGTTCTAGTGTTTCCTAGAACGCGATATCGCAAATCATTTCTATGTTTCATGATAAGATATAATATTCATTGTGGAGTGTTATGTATACCTTGTATTCACTTCAAAAGAATGTAAATGCGACAATTCCTTTCTAGGATGAAGCGTTGGCAGATGTCCACGTATTGCAGCAATTGAGTTATAATGCTTCTTAGACCGCGATATCGCATCTCATTTCCATGTTTCATGATACGATATAATATTCATTGCGAAGAGTTATGTATTCCTCGTCTATACTTCAAAAGAATGTAAATGCGACACTTCCTTGCCAGGAAATAGCGTTTGCAGATATCTACGTATCGTAGCAATGGAGTTCTAATGCTTCTTAAAATGCCATATAGCAACTCACTTCGATGTTTCGCGATAAGGTATAATATTCATTGCGAAGTGTCATGTATACATCGTATTCACTTTAAGTGAATGTAAGTGCGACATTTCCTTGCTAGGAAATAGCGTTTGCAGATATCTACCTATCCAAGCAACAGAGTTCTAAAGCTTCTTAAATCGCGATATTGCATCTCTTTCCTATGGTTCATGATAAGATATAGTATTCATTGCGGAGTGTCATGTGTACCTCGTATTCACTTCAAATAAGTGTAAATGCGACACTTCCTTACTAGTGTGACGTCCGGCGTATCGCCGTCCACCCTCCGACGCCTCCCACAGCGAGCAGGGACGAATTACCTGCAGCCGTCCACGACCAGGCACACGGGTAAACACCCCTTTCGCCGAGCTGAGGCAGCCGACCCGCAAATCACGCCCCGGAGATGGACCTATCATTTGCGCTACCGCGTAAATCACAGCACTCACGATCCGTCTTCGCAACAACGACCCTCCGAATCGCCCACCGTAACTCAGCCATACTTCATTTTTTCTAATATATATATAACTATACATACTAATTCTAGATCAAAGTACACACGACACTATTCGATGTAACACGAACAACACTCACACATAATTTTAAGATATATGTATAATCAATATTCTCTAAGAAGCGATGCGCTCGCGCGCGCACTCGACGCGCGTGGCTCACGCGTAACGCGAGCCGCGCCCCACCGCAAGGGCCGTCCGCCATACTCCTACCGTCCGCCCCACTCGAAGGGCTCAGCGACTCGCGCGCCACGAGAACCGAGGAGGTCTCGTGCACGCGAGTGGATCGTCACTTCGTCCCGGGCATCGCCCGACTTCGGACCTCTCTCAAACCTCGACTTCTAATTCAAATCGTATTCAAGTTCCATTTCAAGTTCCTATTCTACTTCTAAATCTAAGTTCTATTTCTAGTTCATTAAGTTACTCTAAATCTAGATAGGGAAGTAAGTGTATAGCTAGGATTAATCAAGAATATATCTTTATTTTATTTCTACATTCGAGTCCATATTCATTTTATATCTACGCGACACCCTCCGGTTTATCGCGTACAACCATACACAGCGCTACTTTGCGGAGATACAGATACTTGAACCTCTGCATTAGATAGAGCGGACCGCCGCTTATCTGTGCCGAATACAAGTGGAAGATCTCCCGAGTGGACGATCATTCTTCGCTCTCCTAGACCGACGACGGTATAGCGGACCGCCGCTTATCCGACTCGAATCTAGTTAGGAGAAGAAGATCTCGTATGTGTCGCACCGCTACCAAGAAGACGCGCCGCGCCGGTAGAAAGAATTTCTTGCGACAACTTGTGCGGGAGTATAACGGATCCCAGGCGTGCCCAGCCTACCATTCCGTGGTTGCTGTTACTGCTGTCCGCATCCAGCCTCCTGCAGCACCCCCGACATAGCAGACGTCAGCATCCGAGTCCGGTCAACGTCGCTGGACCCTCACTCCATTGACGCTCCCTCGACGCCCATCTTACGCGTCCACTGTCCCAGCCGGTGACCCTCGACAGCAGCAATACCTGGAAAGAGGATATTAAGGTGTTAATCGACGAAAGGTAAGTAAATTTCACCTCACAGCATCGAAAAGGGTACAATTACCGCTCGCGTCCCATAAAAGGAAACCACGGTACCCATCACAATCGAGTGAGCGGCCCTGTGTTTTATATTTCGTTTCGTACGGAGGACTCCGGAAATTTTCCCGGTCCCGGACGTGACAGCTTCTTAAAACGAGATGTGGCATCTCATTCCTCTGTTTCATGATAAGGTATAACATTCATTGCGAAGTGTCATGTATACATCCTATTCACTTCAAAGGAATGTAAATGCGACACTTCCTTGCTAGGAAATAGGGTTTGCAGATGTCTACGTATCGTAGAAATAGAGATCTAATGCATCTTAAAACGAGATGTCGCATCTCGTTTCTCTGTTTCATGATAAGATATAATGTTCATTGCGAAGTATCAAGTATACCTCGTATTCACTTCAAAAGAATGTAAATGCGACACTTCCTTGCTAGGAAATAGCGTATCCAGTTGTCTACGTATCAAAACAATAGAATTCTAGTGCTTCTTAAAACGAGATGTTGCATCTCACTTCCATCTTTCATGATAAGATATAATATTCATTGCGACGTGTCATGTATACCTGGTATTCACTTCACAAGAATGTAAATGCGCCACTTCCATGCTAGGAAATTGCGTTTCCAGAAGTCTACGTATCGAAGCAATAGAGTTCTAATGCTTCTTAAAGCGCGATATCGCATCTTATTTCTATGTTTCATGATAAGATATAATATTCGTTGCGAAGTGTCATGTATACTTCGAATACACTTCAAAAGAGTGTAAATGCGACACTTCCTTGCTAGGATATATCGTTTGCAGGTGTCTACATATCGTAGCAATAGAGTTCTAATGCTTCTTAAAACGCGATATCGCATCACATTTCTATGTTTCATCATAACATATAGTATTCATTGCGAAGTGTCATGTATACCTCGTATTCAATTCAAATGAATGTAAATGCGACACTTCCTTCCTAGGAAATTGCGTTTGCAGATATTTACGTATCGAAGCAATAGAGTTCTAATGTCTCTTAAAACGAGATATCGCATCTCATATCTATGCTTCATGATAAGATATAATATTCATTGCGAAGTGTCATGTATACCTCGCATAAACTTCAAATGATTGAAAATACGACACTTCCTTCCTAGGAAACAGCGTTTGCAGATATTTACGTATTGAAGCAACAGAGTTCTAGTGCCTCTTAAAACGCGATATCGCATCTCAATTCTATGTTCCATGATAATATATAATATTCTATGCGACGTGTCATGTATACCTCGTATTCAGTTTAAAAGAATGTGAATGCGACACTTCCTTGCTAGGAAATAGCGTTTGCAGATGTCTACGTATCATAGCAATAGAGTTCAAATGCTTCTTAAAACGCGATATCGCATCTCACTTCTATGTTTAACGATAATATATAACATTCATTGCGAAGTGTCATGTATACCTGGTATTCACTTCAAAGGAATGCAAGTGCCACACTTCCTTCCTAGGAAAGAGCGTTTGCAGATGTCGTCGTATCGTAGCAACAAGGTTCTGACACTTCTTAAAACGCGATATCGCATCTCACTTCTATGTTTCATGATAAGATATAATATTCATTGCGAAGTGTCATGTATACCTCGTATTCACGTCAAAAGAATGTAAACGCGACACTTCCTTGCTAGGAAATGGCTTTTGCATATGTCTACGTATCGTAGCAAGAGAGTTCTAATGCTTTTTAAATCGCGATATCGTATCTCATTTCTATGTCTCGCGATAAGATATAATATTCATTGCGAAGTGTTATGTATACTTCGAATTCACTTCAAGAGAATGTAAATGCGACACTTCCTTGTTAGGAAATGTCGCCTTGTTAGGAACGTTTGCAGATATCTACGTATCGATGCAATAGATTTCTAATGCTTCCTAAAATGCGATATCGCATCTCATTTCTAGGTTTCATGATAAGATATAATATTCATTGCGAAGTGTCGTGTATGCCTCGTCTACACTTCAAATGAATGTAAATGCGACACTTCCCTTCTAGGAAACAGCGTTACCAGATGTCAACGTATCGAAGCAATAGAGTTCTAATGCTTCTCAAAACGCGATATCGCATCGCATTTCTACGTTTCGTGATAAGACATAATATTCATTGCGGAGTGTCATGTATACTTCGTATTCACCTCACGTGAATGAAAATCCGACACTTCCTTGCGAGGAAATAGCGCTTGCAGATGTGTACGTATTGCAGCAATAGAATTCCAACGCATCTTAGAACAGGAAAGCGCATCTCATTCCTACGTTTCATGATAAGATGTAATATTTATTGTGGAGCTTTATGTATACCTCGTATTCACTTCAAAAGTATGTAAATACGACACTTCCTTCCTAGGAAATAGCGTTTGCAGATGTCTACGTATCGATGCAATAGATTTCTAATGCTTCTTAAGTCGCGATATCGCATATTATTTCTATGTTTCATGATAAGATATAATATTCATTGCGAAGTGTTATGTATTCCTCGTCTACACTTTAAATGAATGTATATGCGGAACTTCATTGCTAGGAAATAGCGTTTCCAGATGTCTGTGTATCGATGTAATAGGGTTCTAATGCTTCTTAAAATTGGATATCGCATAGTATTTCTACTTTTCGTGATAAGATATTATATTCAATGCTAAGTGTCATGTATACCTCGTATTCACTTCAAGAAAATTTAAATGAGACTCTGACTTGCTAGGAAATAGCGTTGTCAGATGTCTACGTATCGAAGCAATAGAGATCTAATGCTTCTCAAAACGCGATATCGTATCTCAATTCTATGCTTCATGATAAGATATAATATTCATTCCGAAGTGTCATGTATACCTCGTATTCAATTCAAAAGAATGTAAATGCGACTATTCCTTGCTAGGAAATAACGTTTGCAGATGTCTACGTATCGTAGCAATAGAGTTCTAATGCTACTTAAATCGCGATATCGCATCTCATTTCTATGATTCGTGATAAGTTAGAATATTTATTCCGAAATGTCATGTATACCTCGAATTCACTTCAAAATAATGTAAATGCGACACTTCGATGCTAGGAAATAGCGTTTGCAGATATCTCCGCATCGAGGCAATAGGGTTCTAATGCTTCCTAAAACGCGATATCGCATCTCACTTCTATGTTACATGATAAGATATAATGTTCAATGCGAAGTGTCATGTATACCTCATATTCACTTCAAAAGAATGTAGATGCGAATCTTCCTTGCTGGGAAATAGTGTTTGCAGATGTCTACGTATCGTAGCAATAGAGTTCTAATGCTACTTAAATTGCGATATCGCATCTCATTTCTATGCTTCGTGATAAGATATGATATTCATTGCGAAGTGTCATGTACACCTCGTATTCACATCAAAAGAATGTAAATGCGACTATTCCTTGCTAGGGCATAGCGTTTGCAGATGCCTACGTATCGTAGCAATAGCGTTCTAATGCTTCTTAGATCGCGATATCGCATCTCATTTCTATGATTCGTGATAAGTTAGAATATTCATTAGGAAGTGTCATGTATACCTCCTATTAACTCCAAACGAATGTAAATGCGAATCTTCCTTACTAGGAAATAGCGTTTGCAGATGTCTACGTATCGTAGCAATGGAGTTCTAATGCTTCGCAAAACGCGATATTGCATCACATTTTTATGCTTCCTGATAAGATATAATATTCATTGCGAAGTGTCATGTATACCTCGTATTCACTCCAAACGAATGTAAATGCGACACTTCCTTGCTAGGAAATAGCGTATTCAGAAGTCTACGTATCGTAGCAATAGAGTTCTCATGCTTCTTAAAACGCGATATCGCATCTCATTTCTATGCTTCGTGATAAGATATAATATTCATTGCGAAGTGTCATGCACACCTCGTATTCACTTCAAAAGAATGTAAATGCGACACTTCCATGCTAGGGGATAGCGTTTGCAGATGCCAACGTATTGTAGCAATAGAGTTCTCATGCTTCTTAGATCGCGATATCGCATCTCACTTATATGTTTGTGATGAGATATGATATTCATTGCGAAGTGTCATGTATACCTCGCATACACATCAAATGAATGTAAATGCGAATCTTCCTTGCTAGGATGTAGCGTTTGCAGACGTCTACGTATCGCAGCAATAGGATTCTATTGCTCCTCAAAACGCGATATCGGATTTCATTTCTATGCTTCATGATAAGATATAATACTCATTGCGAACTGTCATGTATACCTGGTATTCACTTCAAGAGAATGCAAATGCGACACTTCCTCCGTAAGAAGTAGCGTTTGCAGATGTCCACGTATCGAAGCAATAGAGATCCAATGCTTCTTGAAATTGCGATATTGCATCGCATTTCTATATTTCATGATATGATATAATATTCATTGCGAATTGTCATGTATACCTCGTATTCACTTAAAAAGAATGCAAATGCGACACGTCCTTGCTAGGAAGTAGCGTTTGCAGATGTCTACGTATCGAAGTAATAGAGTTCTAACGCTTCTTAAAACGCGATATCCCATCTCATTTCTATGTTTCATGATAAGATATAATATTCATTGTGCAGTGTTATGTATATATCGTATTCCAATCAAAAGAATGTAAGTGCGACGCTTCCTTGCTAGGAAATAGCGTTTGCAGATACCTACGTATCGAAGCAATAGAGTTCTAATGCTTCTTAAAACGCGTCATCGCATCTCATTCCTATGTCTCATGATAAGATATAATTTTAATTGCGAAGTGTTGTGTATTCCTCATGTACACTTTAAATGAATGTAAATGCGACACTTCCTTGCTAGGAAATAGTGCTGCCAGATGTCTACGTATCGAAGCAATAGATTTCTAAAGCTTCTTAAAACGTGATATCGCATCACATTTCTATGTTTCTTGACAAGATATAATATTCATTGCGAAATTTTAGGTATGCCTCTTCTGCACTTCAAATTTATGTAAATGGCACACATCCTTGCTAGGAAATGCGGTTCCAGATGCCTACGTATCGAAGCAATAGAGTTCTAGTGCTTCTTAAATCGCGATACCGCATCTCATTTCTATGTTTCATGGTAAGATATAATATTCATTGCGAAGTGTTATGTATACCTCGTCTACACTCCAAAAGGATGTAAATGCCACACTTCCTTGCTCGGAAATAGCGTTTCCAGTTGTTTACTTATCGGAGCAATAGAGTTCTATTGCTCCATTCAACACGATGTCGCAAGTCATTTCAATGATTCATGGTAAATTGCAATGTTCTATGCAATATGTTACATTTGTCTGCATCTAGACCTTAGAAGGATGTGAATCCTATACTTACTTGCAACAGAATATCGTTTCCAAATCTCTATGTGTCCAAGCAAGACATTTCTAATACTTCATGCAGCGCGATGTCGCATCTCATTTCAAGGTTTCAAAGCAAAGAATCTGGAATCATATATCCATAACATTATGCTTAACTGTTAGAGGTCTTCAATAGAATGTGAACTATATAATTCCATGCAACGGCATGGCGCTCCGTAGTGTCTGTCTGTTAAAGCAATCGAGCTAGAATTCTCCATGCAATGCGCTGGCGCATCCCATTTCATTGTTTCAAAGTAAGAATGCTGTAACCTCTTATGCATAGCTCTATGCTTATCTGCTTTAACACTTCATAAGAATGTAAATTCTACAGCTCCATGCAACAGGATTGCCCTTCGTAGTGTCTACATGTCGAGACAATAGAGTATTAATGCATTATACAATGCCATGACTCATCTCATTTCAACGTTTCGAATTAAGTAAGCTGTAATCTTCTATGAAAAGCATTATAATTATCTGCTTCTACTCTACAATAGAATGTGAATTCTATAGATCCAAGCAACAGGAGGGCAGGCCACCATCCTACTGCCTGCCCTGATGCGGGCAAAGGATTCCCAGGGCCACTCAAACCGCGACCAACATCTATCTTATACTCTAACCGATTCATCGTTATGCGTTTTCCATTAAGCTTGCCGGGATCAGTGATATTGATTCGCTCAATCTAAATTATTATTTTCTTTTTAAGTTTCTCGATTTTTTTTAGTTTCTCTCACGATATCGTCTATTTCGTTGTACCTTACCCTTACAGTATGGTATATAATCTGTTGTTCGATATTTCTAGGATTTCCTCCTAATAAATGCAATGCTTCCACATATTTTCTTTCTCTTTCTCTTTAGTTACATTGTTGTTATTTTATGCTTTTCACCCTCCACATTCACTTTCTACACCATCTCGGAACAGGCGTTATACGATTACTGCAGGATGACGCTCTGGTCTCGTTACACAGAGATCGAGTGTTCTCTCTTGCATCCGTTGATTTATATATGTTATATATTGGAGAATATTTCCTCTTGTCGTTTGTATCTTCCGAATGAAATTACATTGACAGAAGTACGAGCTAGTTCTGCACGCCTATTTGAAACAACATTAAATCACCTTGTTAAACAATAATATATTAAATGTGACTTGGACTTTTAAATTTGAATTTATAAACATCTAACAGGTAAATATGTTTTTCTTACTATCTATATCATTATACATTCAGTGATTTATTGTGTACTGTGATTTGATATATTAACTGCTTGATTATATTTTGCAATGAACTATGCGTACCAAACATTGTTTTTACTCCTGATGGGAGTGGATAGTTCTTCGTTTTATATTCTTATATCGCATTGATTATAAAAGTATATGACATCCTTTTTATGCAGACATGTATAATTATGTACTGTGACGGTTTTTCCCGTTACAATCCGCAAGAAAAGGGTATATAGAACCAATAATAAGTGTCGCATTTGCATTCTTTTGAAGTGAATACGAGGTATACATGACACTTCGCAATGAATATTATATCTACCATGATACATAGAAATGAGATGCGATACCGCGCTTTAAGAAGCATTAAAACCCCATTGCACCGATACGTACACATCTGCAAACGCTAAATCTTAACAAGGAAGTGTCGCGTTTACATACATTTGAAGTGAATACAAGGTATACATGACACTTCGCAATGAATATTAAATCATATCACGAAACATAGAAATGAGATGCGATATCCCGTTTTAAGATGCATTAGAACACTATTGCTACGATACATAGACTTCCGCAAATGCTATTTCCTAGCAAGTAAGTGTCGCATTTACATTCTTTTGAGTTAGTACGAGGTATACATGACACTTCGCAATGAATATTGTATCTTATCAAGAAACATAGAAATGAGATACGATATCCCGTTTCAGGAATCTTTAGAACCCTATTGCTTCGATACATAGACATCTGCAAACGCTATTTCCTAGCAAGGAAATGTTGCATTTACATTCATTTGAAGTGAATGAGAGGTATACATGACACTTCGCAATGAATATTATATCTTATCACGAAGCATATAAATGAGATGCAATATCGCGATTTAAGTAGTATTAGAAACCTGTTGCTTCGATACGTAGACATCTGCAAACGCTATTTCCTTACAAGGAAGTGTCGCATTTACATTCATTTGAAGTGAGTACGAGGTATACATGACATTTCGCAATGAATATTATACCCTATCGCGAAACACAGGAATGAAATGCGATATCGGGATTTAAGAAGCATTAGAAATCTATTGCGTCGATACGGTCACATATGCAAATGCTATTTAATAGGAAGGATGTGTCGCATTTACATTCTTTTGAAGGGAATACGAGATATACATGACACTTCGCAATGAATATTATATCTCATCATGACACGTCGAAGTGAGATGCGATATCCCGTTTTAGGAAGTATTAGAACTCTATTGCTTCAATACGTAGAGATCTGCAAACGCTATTTCCTAGCAAGGAAGTGTCGCATTTACATTCATTTTAAGTGCATGCGAGGTATACATAACACTTCGCAATGAATATTATATCTCATCATGACACATCGAAGTGAGATGCGATATCCCGTTTTATGAAGTATTAGAACTATATTGCTTCAATACGTAGAGATCTGCAAACGCTGTTTCCTAGGATGGAAACGTCGCATTTACATTCTTTTGAAGTTAATACGAGGTATACATGACAATTCGTAATGAATATTATATCTTATCATGAAACATAGAAATGAGATGCGATATCGCGACTTAAGTAGCATTAGAACTCTACTGCTTCGATACGTACACATCTGCAAGCGCTATACCCTAGCAAGGAATAGTCGCATTTACATTCATTTGAAGTTAATACGAGGTATACATGACAGTTCGCAATGAATATTATATCTTATCATGAAACAAAGAAGTGAGATGCGATATCGCGTTTCAAGAAGCATTACAACCCTACTGCCTCGATACGTAGACATCTGCAAACGCTATTTCCTAGCATGGAAGTGTCACATTTACATTCTTTTGAAGTGATTACGAGGTATACATGACACTTCGCAATGAACATTACATCTTATCATGAAACATAGAAGTAAGATGCGATATCGCGTTTTAAGAAGGACTAGAACCCTATTGCCTCGATGCGGAGACACCTACAAACGCTGTTTCCTATCATGGAAGTGACGCATTTACATTCTTTTGAAGTGAATACGAGGTATGCATAACATTACACAATGAGTATTATATCTTATTACGAAACATAGAAATGAAATACGACATCTCGTTTTAAGAAGCATTAGAACTCTATTGCTACGATACGTAGACATCTGCAAACAATATTTCCTAGCAAGGAAGTGTCGCATTTACATTCTTTTGAAGTGAATACGAGGTATACATAACACTCCATAATGAATATTACATCTTATTATGAAACATAGAAGTGAGATGCGATATCGCGTATTAAGAAGCATTAGAACTCTATTTCTACGGCACGTGGACATCTGCAAACGCTATTTCCTAGCAAGGAAATGTCGCATATACATTCTTTTGGAGTGAATGCCAGGTATACATGACTCTTTGCAATGATTATTATGTCTTATCATGAAACATAGAAGTGAGATGCGATATCGCATTTCAAGAAGCATCATAACTCTACTGCCTCTATACGTACACATCTGCAAACGCTATTTCCTAGCATGGAAGTGTCGCATTTACATTCATTTGAAGTGAGTACGAGGTATACATGACACTTCGCAATGAATAATATACTTTATCATGAAACATAGAACTGAGGTGCGATATCCCTTTTCAAGAAACATTAGAATTCTATTGCTTCCGTACGTAGACATCTGCAAACGCTATTTCCTAGCAAGCAAGTGTCGCATTTTTATTCTTCTGAAGTGAATACGAGGCATACATGACACTTCGCAATGAATAATATATCTTATCATGAAACATAGAAATGAGATGCGATATCGCGTTTTAAGCAGTATTAGAACTCTGTTGCTACGATACGTAGATATCTGGAGACGCTACTTCCTAGCAAGGAAGTGTCACATTTACATTCTTTTGAAGTGAATACGAGGCATATATGACACTTCGCAATGAATATTATACCTTATCATGAAACATGGAAATGAGATGCGATACCGCGTGATAAGAAGCGTTATAACTCTATTGCTACGATACGTAGGCCTCTACAAACGCTATTTCCTAGGAAGGAAGTGTCGCATTTACATTCTTTTGATGTGAATGCGAGGTATACATGACACTTCGCCATGAGTATTATATCTAATCATGAAACAGAGAAATGAGATGCGACATCTCGTTTTAAGAAGCATTAGAACTCTATTGTTTCGATACGTAGACATTTGGAAATGCTAATTCCTAGCAAAGAAGTGTCGCATTTACATTCGTTTGAAGTGAATAGGAGGTATACATGACACTTCGCAATGAATGTTATATCTTATCATGAAACACAGCAGTGAAATGCGATATCGCGTTTTATGAAGCGTTATAACTCTATTGCTACGATACGTAGACCTCTGCAAACGCTATTTCCTAGCAAGGAAATGTCGCATTTACATTCTTTTGATGTGAATACGAGGTATACATGACACTTCGCAGTGAACATTACATCTAATCATGAAACGTAGAAGTGAGATGCGATATCGCGATTTAAGCAGCACTAGAACACTATAGCTACGATACGTAGACACCTGCAAACGCTATTTCCTAGGATGGAAACGTCGCATTTACATACTTTTGAAGTGAATACGATGTATACATAACAGTTCCCAATGAATATTATATCTTATCATGCAACATACAAGTGAGATGCGATATCGCGTTTTAAGAAGCATGAAAACACAATTGCCTCGATGCGGAAATATCTGCAAACGCTATTTCCTAGCATGGAAGTGTCGTATTTACATTCTTTTGAAGAGAATTCGAGGTATACATGACACTTCGCAATGAATATTATATCTTATCACGAAACATATAAATGAGATGCGATATCGCGATTCAAGTAGCATTAGAACTCTATTGCCTCCAAGCGTAAACATCTGCAGACGCTATTTCCTAGCATGGAAGTGTCGCATTTACATTCTTTGAAGTGAATACGAAGTATACATGACACTTCGCAATGAATATTATATCTTATCATGAAACATAGAAGTGAGATGCGATATCGCGTATTAAGCAGTATTAGAACTCTATTGCTACGATACGTAGACATCTGCAAACGCTATTTCCTAGGAAGGAAGTGTCGCATTTACATTCTTTTGAAGTGAATACGAGGAAAACATGACACTTCGCAATGAATATTATATCTAGTCATGAAACATAGAAATGAGATGCGATATCCCGTTTTAAGAAGCATAATAAATCTGTAGCTACCATACATAGGCCTCTGCAAACGCTATTTCCTAGCAAGGAAGTGTCGCATTTACATTCTTTGAAGTGAATAGGAGGTGTACGTGACACTTCGCAATGAATATTATACCTTATCATGAAACATAGAAATGAGATGCGATATCGCGTTTTAAGAAGTGTCAGAACGCTATTGCTACGATACGAAGATATCTGCAAACGCTATTTCCTAGCAAGGAAGTGTCGCATTTACATTATTCTGAAGTGAATGCGAGCTATACATAACACTCCACAATGAATATTATATCTTATTATGCAACATAGAAATGAGATGCGATATCCCGTTTATAAAGGCATTAGAACACTATTGCAACGATACGTAGACATCTGCAAACGCTATTTCCTGGCAAGGACGTGTCGCATTTACACTCTTTTGAAGTGAATAGGAGGTATACATGACACTTCGCAGTGAACATTATATCTTATCATGAAACATAGAAGTAAAATGCGATATCGCATTTTAAGAAGAATTAGGACCCTATTGCCTCGATGCGGAGACATCTACAAACGCTATTTCCTAGGAAGGAAGTGTCGCATTTACAATCTTTTGATGTGAATGCGAGGTATACATGACACTTCGCCATGAGTATTATATCTAATCATGAAACAGAGAAATGGGATGCGACATCTCGTTTTAAGAAGCATTAGAACTCTATTGTTTCGATACGTAGACATTTGGAAATGCTAATTCCTAGCAAAGAAGTGTCGCATTTACATTCGTTTGAAGTGAATAGGAGGTATACATGACACTTCGCAATGAATTTTATATCTTATCATGAAACACAGCAGTGAAATGCGATATCGCGTTTTAAGAAGCGTTATAACTCTATTGCTACGATACGTAGACCTCTGCAAACGCTATTTCCTAGCAAGGAAATGTCGCATTTACATTCTTTTGATGTGAATACGAGGTATACATGACACTTCGCAATGAGTATTATATCTTATCACGAAACATAGAAGTGAGATGCGATATCGCGTTTTAAGAAGAATTAGGACCCTATTGCCCCGATGCGGCGTCATCTGGATACGCTATTTCCTAGCAAGGAAGTGTCGCATTTACATTCTTTGGAAGTGAACACGAGGTGTATATGACACTCCGCAATGAACATTATATCTTAACATGAAACATAGAAATGGGATGCCTTATCGCGTTTTAAGAAGAATTAGGACCCTATTGCCTCGATGCGGCAACATCTGCAAACGCTATTTCCTAACATGGAAGTGTCGCATTTACATACTTTAGAAGTGAATACGGGGTTTACATGACACTTCGCAATGAATATTATATCTTGTCACGAAACATGGATATGAGAGGCGATATCGCGATTTAAGAAGCATTAGAACACTATTGCTACGATACGAAGACATCTGCAAACGCTATTTCCTGGCAAGGAAGAGTCGCATTTACATCCTTTTGAACGGAATACGTGGTATACATGACAGTTCGCAATGAGTATTATATCTTATCACGAAACATAGAAATGATATGCGATATCGCGACTTAAGAAGCATTAGAATTCTCTTGCTCCGATACGTAGAAATCTGCAAACGCTATTTCCTGGAATGGAAGTGTCGCATTTACATTCTTTTGAAGTGAATACGAGGTATACACAACACTTCGCAGTGAATATTATATCTTATCATGAAACATAGAAATGCGATGCGATATCGCGTTATAAGAAGCACTAGAAATCTATTGCTTCGATACGTAGACATCTGCAAACGCTATTTCCTAGCAAGGAAGTGTCGCATTTACATTCATTTGAAGTTGAAACGAGGTATACATGACACTTCGCTATGAATATTGTATGTTATCATGAAACATAGAAATGAGATGCGATATCCCGTTTGAGGAAGCATTAGAACTCTATTGCTTCGATACGTAGAGATCTGCAAACGCTATTTCCTAGCAAGGAAGTGTCGCATTTACATTCTTTTGAGTCAGTACGGGGTATACATGACACTTCGCAATGAATATTGTATCTTATCAAGAAACATAGAAATGAGATGCGATATCCCGTTTTAGGAAGCACTAGAACCCTATTGCTTCGATACATAGACATCTGCAAACGCTACTTCCTAACAAGGAAATGTCGCATTTACATCCTTTTGGACGGAATACGAGGTATACATGACAGTTCGCAATGAATATTATATCTTATCACGAAACATGTAAATGAGATGCAATATCGCGACTTAAGTAGTATTAGAAATCTGTTGCTGTGATACGTAGACATCTGCAAACGCTATTTCCTGGCAAGGACGTGTCGCATTTACACTCTTTTGAAGTGAATAGGAGGTATACATGACACTTCGCAGTGAACATTATATCTTATCATGAAACATAGAAGTAAAATGCGATATCGCATTTTAAGAAGAATTAGGACCCTATTGCCTCGATGCGGAGACATCTACAAACGCTATTTCCTAGGATGGAAACGTCGCATTTACATTCTTTTGAAGTGAATACGAGGTATACATGACAGTTCGCAATGAATATTATATCTTATCACGAAACATGTAAATGAGATGCAATATCGCGACATAAGTAGTATTAGAAATCTGTTGCTTCGATACGTAGACATCTGCAAACGCTATTTCCTAGCAAGGAAGTGTCGCATTTAAATTCTTTTGAAAGGAATACGAGGTATACATGACACTTCGCAATGTATATTATATCTTATCATGAAACATAAAAATGAGATGCGATATGGCGATTTAAGAAACATTAGAACTCTATTGCTTCGATACGTAGACACCTGCAATCGCTATTTACTAGCAAGTAAGTGTCCCATCTACATTCGTTTGAAGTGTATGCGAGGTATACATATCATTTCGCAATTAATATTATATCTTATCATGAAACATAGGAATGAGATGCGATATTGCGATTTATGAAGCAATAGATCTCTATTCCTACGATACGTATACATCTGCAAACGCTATTTCCTAGGAAGGAAGTGTCGCATTTATATTCTTTTGAAGTGAGTACGAGCTATACACGACACTACGCACTGAATATTATATATTATCGCGAAACATAGAATTGAGACGCGATATCGCGTTTTTAGTTGTGTAGAACACTATTTCTTAGATACCTAGACATCTACAAACGCTATTTCCTAGCAAGGAAGTGTCGCATTTACATTCTTTTGACGTGCATGCGAGCTATACATGACACCTACAAATGAATAATATATCTTATCATGAAACATAAAATGTTTATCTCGTTTTAAGAAGCACTGGAACTCTGTTGCTTCGATACGTAGACATCTGCAATCGCTATTTCCTAGCAAGGAAGTGTCACATTTACATTCATTTGAAGTGTTTGCGAGGTATACACAACACTTCGCAATGAATATTATTTCTTATCATGAAACATAGAAATGAGATGCTCTAGCGCGTTTTAAGAAGCATTAGAATTCTATTGCTACGATACGTAGACATCTGGAAACACTATTTCCTAACAATGAAGTGTCGCATTTACATTCATTTGAAATGTGTGCGAGGTATGCATGACACTTCGCAATGAATATTATAACTTATCATGAAACATAGAAATGAGATGCGATATCGCGTTTTAAGAAGCATTAAAACCCTATTACTACGATACGTAGACATCTGGAAACGCTATTTCCTAGCAAGGAAGTGTCGCATTTACATTCTTTTGAAGTGAATACGAGGTATACATGACGTTTCGCAGTGAATATTGTATCTTATCATGAAACATAGAATTGAGATGCGATATCGCAATTTGTAAAGCATTAGAAATCTATGGCTACTATATGTAGACATCTGCAAACGCTATTTCCTGGCAAGGAAGTGCCGCATTTACATTGTTTTCTAGTGAATACGAGGTATAGATGACACTTCGCAATGAATATTATATCTTATCATGAAACATAGAAATGAGATGCGTCATCGCCTTTTAAGAAGCATCAGAAATCTATTGCTACGATACGTAGGCATCTGCAAACGCTATTTCCTAGGATGGAAGAGACGCATTTACATTCTTTTGAAGTGAATACGAGGTATTCACAGCACTTCGCAATGAATATTGTATCTTACCATGAAACATAGAAATGAGAGCCGATATCGCGTTTTAAGAAGCATTAGAACTCTATTGCTTCAATACATAGACATCTGCAAACGCTATTTTCTAACAAAGAAGTGTCGCATTTCTCAGTGATATGAGATGCGATATCGGGCTTTAAGAGGCATTAGAAATCTATTGCTTCGATACGTTGCCACCTGCAAACTCTACTTCCTAGCAAGCAAGTGTCGCCTTACATTCTTTTGAAGTGTATACGAGGTATACATAACGCTTCGCAATGAATATTATATCTTTTCATGAAACATAGAAATGAGATGCGATATTGCGTTTTAAGATGCATCAGAACCCTATAGCCTCGATACGTAGACATCTGCAAACGCTATTTCCTAGCATGTAAGTATCGCATTTACTTTCTTTTGAAGTGAATACGAGGTATACATGACACTTCGCAATGAATATTATATCTTATCATGAAGAATAGAAATGAGTTGCGATATCGCTTTTTAAGAAGCATTAGAACCCAATTGCTACGTTACGTAGACATCTCCAAACTCTATTACCTAGCAAGGAAGTGTCGCAGTTACATTCTTTTGAAGTGAATACGAGGTATGCATGACACTTCGCAATGAATATTATACCTTATCATGAAACATAGAAATGAGATGCGATAATGCGCTTTAAGAAGCACCTGAAATCTATTGCATCGATATGTAGACATCTGCAAACGCTACTTCCTAGCATGGAAGTGTCGCATTTATATTCTTTTGAAAGGAATACGAGGTATACATGACACTTCGCAATGAATATTATATCTTATCATGGATCGTAGATATGAGATGCGATCTCGGGTTTGAAGATGCGTTGGAGCTCTATTGCCATGATACATAGACACCTGCAAACGCCATTTCCTAGGAAGGAAGTGTCGCAATTACATCCATTTGAAGTGCATGCGAGGTATAAGTGACATTTCGCAATGAATATTATATCTTGTCACGAAACATAGGAATGAGATGCGATATCGCGATTTAAGCAGCACTAGAACACTATAGCTACGATACGTAGACACCTGCAAACGCTATTTCCTAGGATGGAAACGTCGCATTTACATACTTTTGAAGTGAATACGATGTATACATAACAGTTCGCAATGAATATTATATCTTATCATGCAACATACAAGTGAGATGCGATATCGCGTTTTAAGAAGCATGAAAACACAATTGCCTCGATGCGGAAATATCTGCAAACGCTATTTCCTAGCATGGAAGTGTCGTATTTACATTCTTTTGAAGAGAATTCGAGGTATACATGACACTTCGCAATGAATATTATATCTTATCACGAAACATATAAATGAGATGCGATATCGCGATTCAAGTAGCATTAGAACTCTATTGCCTCCAAGCGTAAACATCTGCAGACGCTATTTCCTAGCATGGAAGTGTCGCATTTACATTCTTTGAAGTGAATACGAAGTATACATGACACTTCGCAATGAATATTATATCTTATCATGAAACATAGAAGTGAGATGCGATATCGCGTATTAAGCAGTATTAGAACTCTATTGCTACGATACGTAGACATCTGCAAACGCTATTTCCTAGGAAGGAAGTGTCGCATTTACATTCTTTTGAAGTGAATACGAGGAAAACATGACACTTCGCAATGAATATTATATCTAGTCATGAAACATAGAAATGAGATGCGATATCCCGTTTTAAGAAGCATAATAAATCTGTAGCTACCATACATAGGCCTCTGCAAACGCTATTTCCTAGCAAGGAAGTGTCGCATTTACATTCTTTGAAGTGAATAGGAGGTGTACGTGACACTTCGCAATGAATATTATACCTTATCATGAAACATAGAAATGAGATGCGATATCGCGTTTTAAGAAGTGTCAGAACGCTATTGCTACGATACGAAGATATCTGCAAACGCTATTTCCTAGCAAGGAAGTGTCGCATTTACATTATTCTGAAGTGAATGCGAGCTATACATAACACTCCACAATGAATATTATATCTTATTATGCAACATAGAAATGAGATGCGATATCCCGTTTATAAAGGCATTAGAACACTATTGCAACGATGCGTAGACATCTGCAAATGCTATTTCCTATCAAGCAAGTGTCACATTTACATTCTTTTGAAGTGAATACGAGGCATATATGACACTTCGCAATGAATATTATACATTATCATGAAACATGGAAATGAGATGCGATACCGCGTGATAAGAAGCGTTATAACTCTATTGCTACGATAGGTAGGCCTCTACAAACGCTATTTCCTAGGAAGGAAGTGTCGCATTTACAATCTTTTGATGTGAATGCGAGGTATACATGACACTTCGCCATGAGTATTATATCTAATCATGAAACAGAGAAATGGGATGCGACATCTCGTTTTAAGAAGCATTAGAACTCTATTGTTTCGATACGTAGACATCTGGAAACACTATTTCCTAACAATGAAGTGTCGCATTTACATTCATTTGAAATGTGTGCGAGGTATGCATGACACTTCGCAATGAATATTATAACTTATCATGAAACATAGAAATGAGATGCGATATCGCGTTTTAAGAAGCATTAAAACCCTATTACTACGATACGTAGACATCTGGAAACGCTATTTCCTAGCAAGGAAGTGTCGCATTTACATTCTTTTGATGTGAATACGAGGTATACATGACACTTCGCAATGAGTATTATATCTTATCACGAAACATAGAAGTGAGATGCGATATCGCGTTTTAAGAAGAATTAGGACCCTATTGCCCCGATGCGGCGTCATCTGGATACGCTATTTCCTAGCAAGGAAGTGTCGCATTTACATTCTTTGGAAGTGAACACGAGGTGTATATGACACTCCGCAATGAACATTATATCTTAACATGAAACATAGAAATGGGATGCCTTATCGCGTTTTAAGAAGAATTAGGACCCTATTGCCTCGATGCGGCAACATCTGCAAACGCTATTTCCTATCATGGAAGTGTCGCATTTACATACTTTAGAAGTGAATACGGGGTTTACATGACACTTCGCAATGAATATTATATCTTGTCATGAAACATGGATATGAGAGGCGATATCGCGATTTAAGAAGCATTAGAACACTATTGCTACGATACGAAGACATCTGCAAACGCTATTTCCTGGCAAGGAAGAGTCGCATTTACATCCTTTTGAACGGAATACGTGGTATACATGACAGTTCGCAATGAGTATTATATCTTATCACGAAACATAGAAATGATATGCGATATCGCGACTTAAGAAGCATTAGAATTCTCTTGCTCCGATACGTAGAAATCTGCAAACGCTATTTCCTGGAATGGAAGTGTCGCATTTACATTCTTTTGAAGTGAATACGAGGTATACACAACACTTCGCAGTGAATATTATATCTTATCATGAAACATAGAAATGCGATGCGATATCGCGTTATAAGAAGCACTAGAAATCTATTGCTTCGATACGTAGACATCTGCAAACGCTATTTCCTAGCAAGGAAGTGTCGCATTTACATTCATTTGAAGTTGAAACGAGGTATACATGACACTTCGCTATGAATATTGTATGTTATCATGAAACATAGAAATGAGATGCGATATCCCGTTTGAGGAAGCATTAGAACTCTATTGCTTCGATACGTAGAGATCTGCAAACGCTATTTCCTAGCAAGGAAGTGTCGCATTTACATTCTTTTGAGTCAGTACGGGGTATACATGACACTTCGCAATGAATATTGTATCTTATCAAGAAACATAGAAATGAGATGCGATATCCCGTTTTAGGAAGCACTAGAACCCTATTGCTTCGATACATAGACATCTGCAAACGCTACTTCCTAACAAGGAAATGTCGCATTTACATCCTTTTGAACGGAATACGAGGTATACATGACAGTTCGCAATGAATATTATATCTTATCACGAAACATGTAAATGAGATGCAATATCGCGACTTAAGTAGTATTAGAAATCTGTTGCTGTGATACGTAGACATCTGCAAACGCTATTTCCTGGCAAGGACGTGTCGCATTTACACTCTTTTGAAGTGAATAGGAGGTATACATGACACTTCGCAGTGAACATTATATCTTATCATGAAACATAGAAGTAAAATGCGATATCGCATTTTAAGAAGAATTAGGACCCTATTGCCTCGATGCGGAGACATCTACAAACGCTATTTCCTAGGATGGAAACGTCGCATTTACATTCTTTTGAAGTGAATACGAGGTATACATGACAGTTCGCAATGAATATTATATCTTATCACGAAACATGTAAATGAGATGCAATATCGCGACATAAGTAGTATTAGAAATCTGTTGCTTCGATACGTAGACATCTGCAAACGCTATTTCCTAGCAAGGAAGTGTCGCATTTAAATTCTTTTGAAAGGAATACGAGGTATACATGACACTTCGCAATGTATATTATATCTTATCATGAAACATAAAAATGAGATGCGATATGGCGATTTAAGAAACATTAGAACTCTATTGCTTCGATACGTAGACACCTGCAATCGCTATTTACTAGCAAGTAAGTGTCCCATCTACATTCGTTTGAAGTGTATGCGAGGTATACATATCATTTCGCAATTAATATTATATCTTATCATGAAACATAGGAATGAGATGCGATATTGCGATTTATGAAGCAATAGATCTCTATTCCTACGATACGTATACATCTGCAAACGCTATTTCCTAGGAAGGAAGTGTCGCATTTATATTCTTTTGAAGTGAGTACGAGCTATACACGACACTACGCACTGAATATTATATATTATCGCGAAACATAGAATTGAGACGCGATATCGCGTTTTTAGTTGTGTAGAACACTATTTCTTAGATACCTAGACATCTACAAACGCTATTTCCTAGCAAGGAAGTGTCGCATTTACATCCTTTTGACGTGGATGCGAGCTATACATGACACCTACAAATGAATAATATATCTTATCATGAAACATAAAATGTTTATCTCGTTTTAAGAAGCACTGGAACTCTGTTGCTTCGATACGTAGACATCTGCAATCGCTATTTCCTAGCAAGGAAGTGTCACATTTACATTCATTTGAAGTGTTTGCGAGGTATACACAACACTTCGCAATGAATATTATTTCTTATCATGAAACATAGAAATGAGATGCTCTAGCGCGTTTTAAGAAGCATTAGAATTCTATTGCTACGATACGTAGACATCTGGAAACACTATTTCCTAACAATGAAGTGTCGCATTTACATTCATTTGAAATGTGTGCGAGGTATGCATGACACTTCGCAATGAATATTATATCATATCATGAAGCATAGAAATGAGATGCGATATCACGATTTAAGGAGCAATCTAACTCTAGTGCTTCGTTTCGTATACATCTGGAAACGCTATAACCTAGCAAGGAAGTGTCGCTTTTACATTCATTTGAAGTGCATGCGAGCTATACATGACACTTCGCAATGAATATTGTATCTTACAGTGAAACATAGGAGTGAGATGCCATATCGCGTCTTAAGAAGCATTAGAACTCTATTGCTACGATGTGCAGACATCTACAAACTTTATTTCCTAGCAAGGATGTGTCGCATTTACATTCATTTGAAATGTATGCGAGGTATGCATGACACTTCGCAATGAATATTATAACTTATCATGAAACATAGAAATGAGATGCGATATCGCGTTTTAAGAAGCATTAAAACCCTATTACTACGATACGTAGACATCTGGAAACGCTATTTCCTAGCAAGGAAGTGTCGCATTTACATTCTTTTGAAGTGAATACGAGGTATACATGACGTTTCGCAGTGAATATTGTATCTTATCATGAAACATAGAATTGAGATGCGATATCGCAATTTGTAAAGCATTAGAAATCTATGGCTACTATATGTAGACATCTGCAAACGCTATTTCCTGGCAAGGAAGTGCCGCATTTACATTGTTTTCTAGTGAATACGAGGTATAGATGACACTTCGCAATGAATATTATATCTTATCATGAAACATAGAAATGAGATGCGTCATCGCCTTTTAAGAAGCATCAGAAATCTATTGCTACGATACGTAGGCATCTGCAAACGCTATTTCCTAGGATGGAAGAGTCGCATTTACATTCTTTTGAAGTGAATACGAGGTATTCACAGCACTTCGCAATGAATATTGTATCTTACCATGAAACATAGAAATGAGAGCCGATATCGCGTTTTAAGAAGCATTAGAACTCTATTGCTTCAATACATAGACATCTGCAAACTCTATTTTCTAACAAAGAAGTGTCGCATTTCTCAGTGATATGAGATGCGATATCGGGCTTTAAGAGGCATTAGAAATCTATTGCTTCGATACGTTGCCACCTGCAAACTCTACTTCCTAGCAAGCAAGTGTCGCCTTACATTCTTTTGAAGTGTATACGAGGTATACATAACGCTTCGCAATGAATATTATATCTTTTCATGAAACATAGAAATGAGATGCGATATTGCGTTTTAAGATGCATCAGAACCCTATAGCCTCGATACGTAGACATCTGCAAACGCTATTTCCTAGCATGTAAGTATCGCATTTACTTTCTTTTGAAGTGAATACGATTTATACATGACACTTCGCAATGAATATTATATCTTATCATGAAGAATAGAAATGAGTTGCGATATCGCTTTTTAAGAAGCATTAGAACCCAATTGCTACGTTACGTAGACATCTCCAAACTCTATTACCTAGCAAGCAAGTGTCGCAGTTACATTCTTTTGAAGTGAATACGAGGTATGCATGACACTTCGCAATGAATATTATACCTTATCATGAAACATAGAAATGAGATGCGATAATGCGCTTTAAGAAGCACCTGAAATCTATTGCATCGATACGTAGACATCTGCAAACGCTATTACCTAGCAAGGAAATGTCGCATTTACATTCCTTTGAAGTGAATACGAGGTATACATGACACTTAGCAATTAATATTAAATTTTATCATGAAACATAGAAATGAGATGCGATATCCCGTTTTAAGAAGCATTAGAACTCTATTGCTTCGATACGTAGACATCTGGAAACGCTACTTCCTAGCAAGGAAGTGTCGCATTTACATTCATTTGAAGTATAGACGATATATACATAGCACTGCACAATGAATATTATATCTTATCATGAAACATAGAAATGAGTTGCGATATGACGATTTAAGAATCATTAGAATTCTATTGCTTCGATACGTAGACATCTGCAAACGCTACTTCCCTGCAAGGAAGTGTGGCATGTACATTCAATTGAGGTGTATGCGAGGTATACATGACACTTCGCAATGAATATTATATCTTATCATGAAACATAGAAATGAGATGCGATATAACGATTTAAGAAGCATTAGAATTCTATTGCTACGATACGTAGACATCTGCAAACGCTACTTCCTGGCAAGGAAGTGTCGCAATTACATTCTTTAGAAGTGAATACGAGGTATACATGACACCTCGCATTGAATATTATATGTATTCATGAGACATAGAAATGAGATGCGGTATCGCTTCTTAAGAAGCATTAGAAACCTATTGCCACGATACGCAGACATCTGCAGACGCAATTTCCTGGCAAGGAAGTGTCGCGTTTACATTCATTTGAAGTGTATGCGATGTATACATGACACTTCGCAGAGAATATTATATATTAACATGAAACATTGAAATGAGAAGCGATATGGCGATTTAAGAAGCATTAGATTCCTATTGCTTCGAAACGTAGACATCTGCAAACGCTACTTCCTAGCATGGAAGTGTCGCATTTATATTCTTTTGAAAGGAATACGAGGTATACATGACACTTCGCAATGAATATTATATCTTATCATGGAACGTAGATATGAGATGCGATCTCGGGTTTGAAGATGCGTTGGAGCTCTATTGCCATGATACATAGACACCTGCAAACGCCATTTCCTAGGAAGGAAGTGTCGCAATTACATCCATTTGAAGTGTATGCGAGGTATAAGTGACATTTCGCAATGAATATTATATCTTGTCACGAAACATAGGAATGAGATGCGATATGGCGATTTAAGAAGACTTAGAAATCTATTGCTTCGATACGTAGACACCTGCAATCGCTACTTCCTGGCAAGGAAGTGTCGCATTTACATTCTTTTGAAGCGAATAGGAGGTATGCATGACACTTCGCAATGAATGTTATATCTTATCGTGTAACATAGAAATGGGATGCGACATCGCGATATAAGAAGCATTAGAACACTATTGCTACGATACGAAGAAATCTGCAATCGCTATTTCCAAGCAAGGAATTGTCGCATTTACATTCTTTTGAACGGAATACGAGGTATACATGACACTTCGCAATGAATATTATATCTTATCACGAGACATAGAGATGATATGCGTTATCGCGATTTAAGAAGCATTAGAACCTTATTGCTACGATGCGTAGACATCTGCAAACGCTATTTCCTTGCAAGGAAATGTCGCATTTACATTCATTTGAAGTGTATGCGAGGTATACATGACACTTCGCAATGAATATTATATCTTATCATGAAACATAGAAATGAGATGCGATGTCGCGTTTTATGAAGCAATAGAACTCTATTGCTACAATATGTAGACATCTGCAAACGCTATTTCCTAGCAATGAAGTGTCGCATTTACATTCTTTTGAAGTGAGTACGAGGAACACATGACACTTCGCAATGAATATTATATCTTGTCATGAGATATAGAAATGTGATGCGACATCCCGTTTTAAGAAGCATTAGAATTCTACTGCTACGATGCATAGATATCTGGAGACGCTATTTCCTAGCAAGGTAGTGTCGCATTTACATTCTTTTGAAGTGAATACGAGGCATACATCACACTTCGCAATGAATATTATATCTTATCGTGAAGCAGGGAAATGATGTGCGACATCACGTTTTAAGTAGCATTAGAACTCTGTTGTTTCGACGCTTAAACATCTGGAAACGCTATTTCCTAGCAAGAAGTGTCACATTTCCATTCTTTTGAAGCGAATATTAGGCATACATGATACTTTGCAATGAATATTATATCTTATCATGAAACATAGAAATGAGGTGCGATATCGCGTTCTAAGGAGTGTCAGAACGCTATTGCTACGATACGAAGATATCTGCAGACGCTATTTCCTAGAGAGGAAGTGTCGCATTTACATTGTTATGAAGTAAATACGAGGTATACATGACACTTCGCAATGAATATTATATCTTATCATGAAACAGAGAAACGAGATGCGACATCTCGTTTAAAGATGCATCAGATCTCTATTGTTACGATAAGTAGACATCTGCAAACGCTATTTCCTAGCAAGGAAGTGTCGCATTTACATTCCTTTGTAGTGAATGGGAGGTATACATGACACTTCGAAGTGAATATTATATCTGACCATGAAACATAGAAATGAGATGCGATATCGCGTTTTAACAAGCACTAGAACTCTATTGCTACGATACGTAGACATCTGCAAACGCTATTTCCTAGGAAGGAAGTGTCGCATTTACATTCTTTTGAAGTGAGTACGAGGTATACATGACACTTCGCAATGAATATTATATCTTATCGCGAAACATAGAAATGAGATGCGATATGGCGATATAAAAAGCATTAGAACTCTATTGCTTCTATACGTAGACATCAGCAAACGTTAGTTCCTAGCAAGGAAGTGTCGCATTTACATTCCTCTGAAAGTAATACGAGGTATACATGATAAATCGCAATGAATATTATATCTTATCATGAATCATCGAAATGAGATGCGATATCGCGTTGTAGGGAGAATAAGAACTCCATTGCTACGATACGTAGACATCTGCAAACGCTACTTCCTAGCGAGAAAGTGTCGCATTTACATTCATTTGAAGTGTATGCGAGGTATACATGATACTTCGCAATGAATATTATATCTTATCATGAAACATAGAAATGAGATGCCATATCGCGTTTCAAGATGCATTAGAACACTATCGCTATGATACGTAGACATCTGCAAAAGCTATTTAGTGGCAAGGATGTGTCACATTTACATTCTTTGAAGTGAATGCGAGGTATACATGACACTTCGCAATGAATATTATATGTTATCATGAAACTTAGAAATGAGATGCGGTATCCTGTTTTAAGAAGCATTAGAACTCTATTGCTTCGATACGTAGACATCTGGAAAGGCTACATTCTAGAAAGGAGATGTCGCGTATACATTCTTTTGAAGTGAATACAAGGTATACACAACACTCCACAATGAATATCATACCTTATCACGAATCATAGAAATGAGATCGCGCTTTAAGAAGCAATAGAACTCTATTGCTTCGATGCAGACACATCTGCAAACGCTATTTTATAGCAAGGAAGTGTCGCATTTACATTCTATTGAAGTGAATACGAGGTATACATGACACTTCGCAATGAATATTACATCTTATCGTGAAACATAGAAATGAGATGCGATTTCGCGTTTTAAGAAGCATTAGAACTCTGTTGCTACGATACGTAGACATCTGCAAACGCTATTTAATAGCAAGGAAGGTTCGCATTTACATTCTTTTGAAGTGTATACGAGGTATACATGAAACTTCGCAGTGAACATTATATCATGTCATGAAACATAGAAAAGAGATGCGACATCGCGTTTTAAGAAGCATCAGAACTCTATTGCTACGATACGTAAACATCTGGAAACGCTACTTCCTAGCAAGGAAGTGTCGCATTTACATTCATTCGAAGTGTAGAACGAGACATACATAACACTGCACAATGAAGATCATATCCTATCATGAATCATAGAAATGTGATGAGATATCGCGTTTTGAGAAGCATTAGGCCTCTAATGCTACGATACGTATACATCATCAATCACTATTTCCTAGCAAGTGTCACGTCGCGAGGGTGGAAAATTACCGTTTTATTCGCGGATGACACGCAGCCAGAAAACGGACTCGGCACCCTTAATTGCGACGGGTTCCTGGTTGCTTTCGTGGGACAACGAACACTTTCAAAATGCGATCGCGGTAAATAGGAAAGATCCTACCCTTGTTGTCTTGAATCGTTGTTAATTTAGTATCCCTTCCTGAGATACTGTTGCTGTCGAGGATCATTTTCCGGAATCGTCCCTGCGTAAGGGCTGCGAGGCTGGATCGTAAGAGGGATGAGTCTCCAACGTAGCTGGTTTCCTGTGCTGATCGGCTTGCCTTGGCCGGAAGAAGGCGACGGAGCAGGTTGTTGAGGAGCCACTGGAACGGTGGTGTTCGAACGAAGAGACGAAAGGGCTTCGATGCCCACGTAATCGCGCACAAGTCGGCGTAGGTAATTCTTCCGTCCCGCACGTCGAGCTTTACGTTTTGGATTGAGACACATTCGCGTCTAGTTCCAGCAATCCGGATAAGAATCGGATAAGCGGCGGTCCGCTCTAACCTATCGGTCCAGAAGGGTGAAACGTCGACTATATCCGCACGTAGTTTCCGCTGTGGATCGGCGAAGTTAAGCGGCGGTCCGCTCTAACCAGCCGGTTACCAAGGTCAACTAGCGATTGGGTTCGAATGATCGATATCCACGCGATAGCTCGTGGAAGAATTCGTAGACAATAATGAATTTAGAGGATAATAATTAAACTTGTAGATATAAGGTAATATAAAATATATTCTAATATAAACCTAAGCTTACACTGACTTCCCTAAGGCTAAATTAAAGATAGACTTAACGTTTAGAATTGGAATGAATTGACTTGAACTAGAATTGGAGTAGAATTAGAAACACCTCCGATTGAGGCATTGAGAGCGAGATTGGAACTCCTCGGTTCGAAGGACTGATCGGAACTGATCTTCAGCTCGCGTGTCCGCGACCTCCTCGAGTCGCATGGCGTGCGAGTCGCTGGACCCCGGAGTGGGGTGGCCGCTCGGCCCGCGAAGTGGGGCGGCCGGTCGGAGTGGGGCGCGGCTTGCGTTAAGCGTGAGCCGCGCGCGTCGAACGGTTGCTTGGGCGTATCGAAACTTATGACTATGAGAATTCGCAGATATATTAAGAACTATATGTGTGTTGTTTGCGTATGTACATTAGTTGTGTCGTGTACCTAATTCTAGGACGTTCTTATGAATATACATTATCAAAATAAGAATAATGGGAGGGTGGCGTAGGCGAATCGGTGAGATGCTCGGTGATCTGTTCGTGCGGCTGGAGGCTGCATGTCTCCCAACTCTGGCGATAGCGCGCATCGTCGCGCGGTCGTACGGTCGATCTCCTGGGTGCTCGTGGATATCTGGCTGCCTTAGCTCGGCGTTCGGTCTGCTTTCCCGTGTGTGAAGGCGCTCTTTCCACGCACTTGGATGCGGCTGGCGGTAGATGCGTCGCTGCCGGATGCTGTGGGTGGCGCTGGGGGGTGGAAGGCGGCACGCCGGACGTTACACTACGTATCGTAGCAATGGAGTTCTTATGATTCTAAAAACGCGATATCGCATCTCATTTCTACGTCTCATGGTAAGATATAATATGATTTGCGAAGTGTCATGTATTCCTCGTCTACACTTCAAATGAATGTAAATGCGACACTTCCTTGCAAGGAAATAGCGTTTGCAGATGTCTACGTATCGTAGCAATAGAGATCTTATGATTCTTAAAACGCGATATCGCATCTCATTTTTATGTTTCATGGTAAGATATAATATGATTTGCGAAGTATCATGTATTCCTCGTCTACACTTCAAATGAATGTAAATGCGACACTTCCTTGCAAGGAAATAGCGTTTGCAGATGTCTACGTATCGTAAGAATAGAGTTCTAATATTTCTTAAAACAAGATGTCGCATCTCATTTCTATGTTTCATGATAAGATATAATATCCATTGCGAGGTGTCATGCATACCTCGTATTCACTTCAATGAAATATAAATGCGACATTTCCATGCTAGGAAATAGCGTTTGCAGATGTCTAAGTATCGTAGCGATAGAGTTCTAATGCTTCTTAAAACGAGATGTCGCATTTCATTTCTATGTTTCGTGATAACATATAATATTCATTGTGGAGTGTTATGTATACATCGTATTCATTTCAAAAGAATGTAAATGCGACACTTCCTTGCTAGGAAATATTGTTTGCAGGTGTCTACGTATCGTAGCAATAGAGTTCTAATGCTTCATAAAACGAGAAGTCGTATTTCATTTCTATGTTTCGTAATAAGATATAATATTCATTGTGGAATGTTATGTATGCCTCGTATTCACTTCAAAAGAATGTAAATGCGACACTTCCATGCTAGGAAATAGCAATTTTCCAGATGCCTACGTATCGAAGCAATACAGTTCTAATGCATCTTAAAACGCAATATTGCATCGCAGCTCTATGTTTCATTTTGAGATATAATGTTCATTGCGAAGTGTTATGTATACCTCGTCTGCACTTCAAAAGAATGTAAATGCCACACATCCTTGCTAGGAAATGCGTTCCCAGGAGTCTACGTGTCGAAGCAATATAGTTCTAATGCTTCTTCAAACGCGATATCGCCTCTCAATTCTATATTTCATGATAAGATATAATATTCATTGCGAAGTGTTATATATACCTCGTCTGCACAAAGAAAGAATGTAAATGCCACACTTCCTTGCTAGGAAATGCGTTTCCAGGTGTCTGCGTGTCGAAGCAATATAGTTCTATTTCTTCTTAAAACGCGATATCGCATCTCATTTCATTGTTTCATGATATCATATAACATCCATTGCGAAGTGTTATGTGTACCACATCTACACTTCAAAAGAATATAAATGCAACACTTCCTTGCTAGGAAATGCGTTTCCGGATGTCTACGTGTCTTAGCAATAGAGTTCTAATGCTTCTTAAAACGCGATATCGCATCTCATGTTTCATGATAAGATATAATATTCATTGCGAAATTCATTGTGTTATGTGTACCTCGTCTACACTTCAAAAGAATGCAAATGCCACACTTCTTGGTTAGGAAATTGCGTTTCTAGATGTCTACGCATCGAAGCAATAGATTTCTAACTCTTTATAAAACGCGATATCGCATATCAATTCTAAGTCACATGATAAGATGTAATTTCAATGCAACGCGTTATGTATATCTCCTCTATACTTCAAATGCATGTAAATGGATCACTTCCTTGCTACGGAATATCGTTTCTATATCTGAAGATTTAGAAGCAATAGAGTTCTAATGCTTCGTAAAACGCGGCTGCGCATCTTACTTCTATATTTCATGATAAGATGTAATATTCATAGCATCGCGTTATGTTTATCTGCTTCGGCATATGAATTGAGTGTGAACCCTACACTTTCTTGCCCGGGGATAGCGTTTCTAGATGTCCAGGTGCCGAAGTATTTAATTTGTCATGCTTCATGCACCTCAATATTGCATTTCATATAAACAGTTCAAAGTAGGTTAGAAGGTTGT